>NW_016809075.1:829779-837440 GCF_001698545.2 Rhinopithecus bieti
CACACCAATATGGCACAAGTATACATATGTAACAAACCTACACGTTATGCACATGTACCCTAGAACTTAAAGTATAATAAAAAAAAAAAAAGAAATTAAAATTTAAAATGAAAATAATCTGTTACCACAAACCCAGAGATAAACGACTAACATTTTGCTATATTTCTTTCTTTTTTATTATTTTTTAATAAAATTTTTATTTTGTAGAGACAGGGTCTTGCTATGCTGCCCAGTCTGGTCTCCAATTTCTGGGCTCAGCAATTCCCCTCTGCCTCAGCCTCCCAAAGTGCTGGGATTACAGGTATGAGTCACTGCACCCAACCTGTATTTCTTTCTAGTGGTTTCCTTTCCCTTGATTTTGTTCTTATTCTTTTTTAGTGTTAATTATGCAGAGTTTACACAATCAACTATATCTACAAAGTTTATTATGAGAAGCAGCAATCTCCTTACCCCTTCCATTTTTCCTATCCAGAGCCAACTACATTCAATGACTTTTTTTTTAATTTTCATGGGTACACAGTAGGTATATTTCTGTGGGGTACCTAAGATATTATGATAACAGGCACACAATGCATAATAATCTCATCATGGAAAATGGGGTATTTATCCCCTCAGATATTTATCCTTTGTGTTACAAACAATTCAACTATACTCTTTTAGTTACTTTAAAATGTACAATTACATTAATATTGACTATAGTACCCCTGTTGTGCTATCATATACGAGGTCTTATTCATTCTTTCTTATTCGTTTTTTACCCATTAACCATCCCCACCTCCTCCCTACCCACTACTGCCCTTCTCAGCCTCTGGTAACCATCCTTCTACTCTCTATCCATGAGTTCAATTGTTTTGATTTTTAGATCCCACAAATAAGTGAGAACATGTGATATTTGTCTGTGTCTGGCTTATTTCACTTAGCTTAATGACCTCCAATTCTATCCATGTTGCTGAAAAGACAGGATGTCATTCCTTTTATGGCTGAATAGTACTCCATTGTGTGTATGTACCACATTTTCTTCATTCATTCATCTGTTGATGGACACTTCGGTTGCTTCCAAATCTTGGCAATTGTGAACAATGCTGCAGTGAACATGGGTGTGTGGATATCTCCTCGATATACTGATTTTCTTTCTTTTGGGAATACATCCAGCAGTGGGATTGCTGGCTCATATGGTAGCTCTATTTTTAGTTTTAGCTTTGTTTTGGTTTGGTTTGGGTTTTGATTTTGTTTGTTTGTTTTTTATTTGTTTGTTTGCTTTTGAGACAGGGTCTTGTTCTGTTGCCCAGACTGGAGTGCAATGGCATGATCTCTGCTTACTGTAACCTCCACTTCCCAGGCTCAAGGGATCCTCCCACTTCAGCCTCTCGAACAGCTGGGACTTACAGGTGCATGCCATTATGCCCAGCTAATTTTTTGTGTTTTTTGTAGAGACAGAGATTTCTGCATGTTGTCCAGGTTCATCTTGAACTCCTGGACTCAACTGATCCGGTCACCTCGGCCTCCCAAAGTGCTGGGATTACAAGTGTGAGTCACCATGTCCAACCTATTTTTAGTTTTTTGAGGAACCTCCAAACTGTTCTCCATAGTGTTTGTAATTTACATTCCCACCAACAGTGGACAAGGGTTCCCTTTTCTTCACGTCCTCACCAGCAGTTGTTATTGCCTACCTTTTGGATAAAAGTCATTTTAACTGGGGTGAGATAGCATCTCATTATAGTTTTGATTTGCATTTCTCTGATGAATAATGATGCTGAGCACATTTTCATATGCCTGTTTCCATTACATTCAATGACTTTAACTGATACTCTCCTTGTTGTTATCATTGCCTCCAAGTCTCTAAATTGGAGAAAAAAACAATAACGTTTAGGAATTATCTACTGATTTCTCAGTATGGAAACTGAGGGTTTTGATTCTCTTTCTTCTCTCTGTCCCTATCACACATGCACACACTTTTCATTCCTCTGTCCTCCTCATATATAGTATTTTTGAATAAGTTAACATTCAGTGTTACATAATTATGACTATGCAAATGCAATCAATGAACCATATAGAATCCCATTATTACTTTTCCTTTCCAATTATTTCTGTTTTGCCGGGAGTTACTAATTTTACTGTTTCCTATTTGCTCAGAGTTCATTGTTCGTATCAGCAATGAAACCCAAATTTCACCATTTCCCCAAATCTTCTCAATATTTATTATACTTATTACATCCCCCATCATTTCAATTTCTTGCAGTGCTCTCCCAACTACACCTTCTGAGATGGTGCAATCTAGAATGGTCACCCAATATGTCTGGTACGTTGCTGATATCCTGGAATCTCTCTTCACCATCATCCTAAGGCTATTCTGTTTCCTGACTCTAGCATATTTATTTTTCTTGGTTTACTCCAACTATAAGCTCCAATAGCTTCCTGAGAAAGGCTGTATGGAAGACACATTTTTTGAGACATTGCACATCTGAAAATACTTTTCTTCTATGCTCACAGCTGATTTATAATTCGGCTGGAAGTAGGGCCTGAAAACATTTTCCTTCAGAGTTTCAAAGGCATTACTCCATTGAATTTCTGCTCCCAAAGTTTCTATTGAGGACTAAAACCATTCTAATTAATGACCCTTTGAAAGTGGCGTATTTCTGCCCTCTGCAAGGTTTTAAGCTCTTTCTTTAGTTCCATGTTCTGAAAGTACATTATGATATGAGCATAGGACTATTTTCACCCATTGTGTAATTATGATGAGTACATGGTGCCTGCTTTTCAGTCTGGAAACTCATATTTTTCCATTCTGGGAATTTTTCTTGAATTCTTTATTTGACCATCCCTTTCTCTTTTGTTCTCTTTTCTCTTTCTGAAATCCCTATTATTTAGACTTCCTCGACTGTTCCTCTCATGTTCTCATCTTTTCTCTCCTATGTTTCCATCTCTTTGTCTTTTCACTCTACTTTGGGGAAAACTTCTTCAACTTTCCAATTCCTCTACTGCGTTTTTCACTTTTGCTGTTATATTTTTAATTTCCAACTGCTCCTTTTAGTCCTCTGAATATAACTTTTTTTTAGCATCCAGTACTTATTTCATTGTTGCAATATCCCTTTTTTTTAATCTCTCTGGACATTTAATGATAATTTTCTCTCTCCCTCTCTCTTATAAATTTTCTTCTCCTCACATAATCTGTTTCTTCCAAGTTGCTTTTTTTTTTTTTTTTTTCTGTTTATTTGGTTTTCGTTTTGTCTTTCCTGTTAGAACCTTTGTGCAGATGTCTAGTAATCCTTGGCCATCTGCTCATCTGAGGAACAGGGAACTAAAATGCTGATTGGTGACTGGTAGCTCTGAACGCCCAGGTGGGACTTCTTGAGAGAAGAGTTTCACTATATGACATGGTCACACCGCACCATTTGGTTGGAAAACCCCAATATTCATATCTTTGGATCTTTCTCTCTTGAGATGGTCAGACTCTTCAGAGAGACTTCTCCAGTCTCCTGCTGAAGGTTCCAGGCCTGGATGCCGTCTTTCCTGGGGCATCCAGTCTGCATACACTCAATCGCCTTGTTTGTGTTCAGTCCTCCATTCTCAGCTGGGCCTGATGCCATCTCCAAAGAATAAAGCTCCAGTCTCTGCAGGGGTGCAGGGAAAGAAGAAACTGTCTGGAGAGCTGACTGCTTCCTCAACAAACTCTCAACTGATCCTCTTTATTTCCTTCTCCCTTCACACACACGTGCACACACACTCAACTCCAGATTCACCTGATGTTACCAATTCCTGTACTTCAGAATGTTTTCTCTTCTGCCCACTGAAGATGTAGTTTTCTCAAGTTTGCCTTCCTGCTCCCACCATTGTTACTCTTGACTTCTCTCCCCTTTGCCTCATCCATGAGTATTGCCTTTAAAAAGTACCTTTATTGGCATTCTGTGAGGTGTCAAGGAGCAAAAGTAGATGTGTGTTTTCACTCCGATATCTGTGTCCTGCAGTCCATATTCTATGTCTATTTAATGTCTGTCTTGCCTTTCTAGAATATGAGCTCCAGAAAGGCAGAGACTTTGGTCACTTCCATATCCTCAGCACCTAGAAGAGTGCTCCCGGCACACAGTAGAGCTCAGTAGTTGTTGAAAAATAAATGAATAAATGTCAAAAGGAAAGAAATTTCCTCCAGTCTACTTTTATTTTGTGATTCATTTAATCTTCAGTTCTCAAGTTCATCATGACTTTTTTCTTCTCAGCTATGTCCCTTTCACCCAAAAGACCTCCCACTTCACTGTTTTCCAATCTTTATTTTTTCCTCGCAGCTTTTTCTTTTTCTTGGCTGGCTCTTAACTGTTCCTCTCTCTTTCTGCTACCGGGCATTGTCTTCAGTCTTGTTTTCCATGAGGGTGGTTGATTTTTCACCCAGTAAAGCACACCCCTACATTTGCAGGCACTAGGGGAACACAAGATCCTAGATCCTCTGGAAAATTTAACTTAACTCCTTTTAAAATCAAGATTTCTATCGAAGACTCTAAATCAAGCTAGGCAGAAAAAAAAAATGAAAAGGACAACCAAATTACCAGAGTGCCTGGAGCAGGTGGGTTAATAAGATGAGATCTGGGAAAAGGGAATTTGAGGGATTATTGGAAGGGAAAAAGAACTAAGCTTCCAGACAAAGAAAAGTCAAATTAATATAGTGCTCACATTCACCCTTATCCTTCCATGCCTGTTAGTAAAAAAACAGGGCTACAATGGAAACAAAGAAAATTGTTCACTTTTTTTCTTTCATTAAGAAAATATTTATTGAATTTTCTCGTATGTTCCAGCAGTAGGTGGACAAATCATATCTTTTCCAATGATAAAAGCCTAGTGGGAGATTCAGACCATAAACCAGAAAACAAACAAAATAAATATTTACAAACAGCAGCAGGTGCCATGAGGGAAGGAAGTAGGATTCAGTAACAGAAGATAATGGAGGGGATTCTTTAGGTGGGGATGGGCAGTGATGGCTCCTCTGAGAAAATATGATAAACATATCTTTTTGGATGCATTCCCAATATTTATTTCCCACTTCTTCTGCCAAAAGTACTGTCCATCCTCTGGGAGTTAAACCCTCCCCAAAGCCTCCATGTTGTTTCGTCATGCACAATTCCATCATCAGCTCTGGGGGAGGGGGAGTATCCTGATTGGCTTAAGCAAATTTAGTGCCGCCCCTGGAGTGTCCCGCTCCTAAAGGATGCAGCATGTGATGCAGTTTAGGCCAATGAGCGAGAATGAATCCCTGGACTTCAGCAGGAACTGCCAGAAGGATCTCTCTTTTTCTCTGGAGATTATGAGGTCCTTCAAGGCATAAATGAAGCCTGTCTTGAGGCCAGCACTTGTTTCAGGACTTGTTAGATATATGAGTTGGTAGATTCCCTTTATTATTTGGGGTATTTCAAGTGGGAGTTTCTTATTTGCCATCAAAACAAAATCATCACAACCGCCAAAGGAATGGCTTTTTTTTTCTCTTTTTTATGTGACCGAGTCTCCCTCTTTTGCCCAGGCTGGAGTACAGTGGCCTGATCTCTGCTCACTGCAACCTCTGCCTCCCGGTTCAAGCTATTCTCCTGCCTCAGCCTCCTGAGTAGCTGGGACTACAGGCGCCCGCCACCACGTCCGGCTAATTTTTTGTATTTTTAGTACAGATGGGGTTTCACCGTGTTAGCCAGGATAGTCTAGATCTCCTGACCTCGTGATCTGCCCGCCTCAGCCTCCAAAAGTGCTGGGATTACAGGCGTGAGCCACCGCGCCCGGCCAGGAATGGCATTTAAGCTAAAAACTGAGAAACAGCTAACCAGGACAGAAGAGGAAGTGGGAGTATTCCAGGCGCAGGAACCAGCCCTGAGAAAGCCTGGGGGGAGAAAAATCTTAGTGTGTCAGGGAACTAAGAAGAGGCCCCGGTGTGGGAACCACAGCAAGCGAGAGAGAGCTGTGACCAGATTGGCAGGCAGGGGCCAGCTCATGCCTTGTGGGTCATGGGCAGGAATTTGGATGTTTGGATTTTATTCTAAGGAAATAGGAAGCCCCACTCTGATTCGTGTTTCAGAATGACGTGCTTGCTGAGTGAAGAATGGATTGGATAAAGGTAAGAATGGAAGAGGGATAACACAAGGGGGGCTATGTGGTCATCCAGGCAAGAGAAGAAGACAGTTGATTGAGCTAGGGTAGGGTAGTGAAATGGAACATAACAAGAAACTGGATAGTTTTGTGTTCATTTATTTGTTCATTCATTTATTCAGCCACAGGTATGAAGAGTTTAGGTACCATCGTATAAAACTGAGAACCTAAAGATGAAAGTATACTTTCCCTATCCACAAGGTGATTTCTGTTTAGAGGAAAAGTGCCAGGCGAAAAAATATAACAAAACAAAAAAAGTGCTGTGATGGAGATAACGACAAGATGCAGTAGGGAGGTGGAGAATGAACCACTAAGTTGGCCTGGGAAAATCAGCTATGGCTTCTTAGAAATAGAGACTAGAGGCCAGGCGCAATGTCTCACACCTGTAATCCCAGCAGTTTGGGAGGTCAAGGCAGGCGGATCACTTGAGGTCAGGAATTCGAGACCAGCCTGGCCAGCACGGTGAAACCCCGTCTCTACTAAAAATACAAAAGTTAGCCTGGCGTCGTGGCATGAGCATGTAATCCCTTGTACTCAGGAGGCTGAAGCAGGAGAATCGCTTGAACCTGGGAGGTGGAGGTTGCAGTGAGCTGAGATTGTGCCACTGCACTCCAGCCCGGGCGTCAGAGTGAGATGAAAGAAAGAAAGAAAGGAAAGACGACAGAAAGAAGGGGAGAGAGAGAGAGAGGGAGGAAGGGAAGGAAGGGAAGGGAAGGGAAGGGAAGGGAAGGGAAGGGAAGGGAAGGGAAGGGAAGGGAAGGGGGAAGGGGGAAGGAAGAAAGAAAGAGAATTAGTCCGAGTGGAGCGAGCGAGCTGACTGGTTGTGTGGTCGCATCTCCAAAACTGGTAGCGCTTGCAGCATGGCTGACCCACTGACCGAAGAGCAGATTGCAGAATTCAAAGAAGCTTTTTCAGGGGGCGGAGCAAGATGGCCAAATAGGAACAGCTCCAGTCTCCAACTCCCAGCGCGAGAGACACAGAAGACCGGTGATTTCTGCATTTTCAACTGAGGTACTGGGGTCATCTCACTGGGGAGTGCCGGACAATCGGTGCTGATCAGCTGCTGCAGCCTGACCAGCGAAAGCTGAAGCAGGGCAAGGCATTGCCTCACCTGGGAAGCGCAAGGGGGAAGGGAATACCTTTTCCTAGCCAGGGGAACTGAGACACATGACACCTGGAAAATCGGGTAATTCCCACCCCAATACTGCGCTTTAAGCAAACGGGCACACCAGGAGATTATACCCACACCTGGCCGGGAGGGTCCCACGGCCACGGAGCCTCCCTCATTGCTAGCACAGCAGTCTGCGATCTAACCGAAATGGCAGCAGCGAGGCTGGGGGAGGGGCGCCCGCCATTGCTGAAGCTTAAGTAGGTAAACAAAGCTGCTGGGAAGCTCGAACTGGGTGGAGCTCACAGCAGCTCAAGGAAGCCTGCCTGTCTCTGTAGACTCCACCTCTGGGGACAGCGCACAGCTGAAGACCAACAGGGGAAGTAGCGGGAGCCGGTGCAGACGCGAACGACTCTGTCTGACAGCTTTGGGGAGA
>NW_016809075.1:840337-887481 GCF_001698545.2 Rhinopithecus bieti
TACTCGTACACTATTTTTTTGTACTGCTGGTCCTGTACCAGAAACATTTTCTTTTATTGTTACTTGCTTTTTAAACTTTGTTTAGCCACTTAAAATCTGCTTATGGCACAATTTGCCTCAAAATCCATTCCAAGTTGTATATTTGTTTTCCAATAAAAAAATTACAATTTACCGAAAGGAAGAAAGAAAGAAAGAAAGAGAAAGAAGAAAGAAAGAAGGAAAGAAAGAAAGAAAGAAAGAAAGAAAGAAAGAAAGGAAGGAAGAAAGAAAGAAAGAAAGAAAAAGGGAGAGAGACTTGGGTTTGTAAGTCTGTCTGGTCAGCAAGAAGACTATATGTTTGGCAGGGTGGAATGCCTCAGTAGAAAGACATAGAGGCTTAAAAGAGTTTGTACTCAGGGGACAAGCAGTCAAATATTTCCAGAACTGCAATTGCAAGGAAGGGCTGTGGCAGAAACATAGTCCTCACCAAACATTCCCTGGCACTTCCCAGCCTCTTGCAGTTAGATGATAAACTCTGGCTGACAAAATTGGGCATTCTTTTCAGGATAAGCACAGAAGAGTTCATTCCTTACTTGAGCGCTATCTTCTTGTCTCTTCCTCCTCCATGGCAAGGAGGAAATCTGGTGAAAATGGAAAAATCGTCTGGTCAAAGCAGGCTGGATCTCTGAGTCACTACATAAAGAATAGTTCCTCTGGAAAGTCAGCCAGACTTGCAGTGGACTTTTTATAAACATGAAATAAATCTTTGTTGTGTTAGGCCACTGAGATTTTGGACCTGTTTGTTAGTATATCATAAACCAGCCTGGCTAATATATAGAGTGATGAAGATAAGACTCAACAGAAGGGTAAGAGTCAGAACACAAAAATGACTTGACTGTCACATGTCCAGGTAGAAGATTGAACTTTATCCTATAGGGATTTAAGAGTCACCAAAGAGTAGAAAAGAGAGTGACATTATCAGATCATCCTGGCAGTAGTGGGAGGGAGGGAAAGAAGGAGGGAGGGAAGGAAAGAAGGAGAGAGGGGAGGAAGGAGGGAGGGAGGGAAGGAAGGAGAGGGAGGGAAAGGAGGAAGTTTTGACTTCCTTAAACGCCTGTCTCCTTTGTTCTTAACCACTATGGATTCAACCACTGTCAATGACAAGAGAACCAGAAAGATAATCTAAGGAGAAAGTTTACTGGAGTAGTGGCAAAATGGAAAAGCATTGGCCCATGAGTCAGAGAAGCCAGGAGGCCAGATCTCGTCCCTCTGACTTGAAGAAGTTCATTGTATCTCTCTGGACTTCAGTTTCCTCATCTGTAAAATGAGATCATTAGATTTTAACATCTCCAAGGTCTCTTTCTATTTTAATGTTCTTTAACTCTCAAAAAGAAAACAGAGGAACGAGGAAGGGAAAGAAGTAGGTAAGGAGTCCAGATAGGACCAACAAAGGGAAAAGGAAGAAGGGGAAGTGGAAAAGCCAGGGTGTGATTGCTCCAAATGAGATCCTTGAATGCTTAGATTACCCCCAGCAACACATCAGTTCATCTAGGCCAACCATTCATTTACATGATATGTATTTTGCCTCAGATGACATATGTCATTGTTTTCATTTACTGAATTTGTATCTTTAGTAGTTAATGTTGTGATTTTCTCTAATTTACTAAAATGTATCAGTGGATCAAAAGTGATGATGATGAAAAGCGTAACATAGATATTATAACTCAAGACAATAATATCTGACTGTAAAGAGAGAACAGGTTCAACGACCAACAAAGAGCTGTGAAGCAGTATTTCCTGGGAGAAGTAAGAACATGACTGTGATTATCTTATACAAGCTAACAAAAATGTAAGACTGTAAGTCAAGAATAGGAAGTATGACCAGAAAACTCTGAAAATCGGGTTGTATCGGACAGTAATATGTTTGCCCCTAGACCTCCAGGGTGGCATCTGTTATAAAAATGTTTTTCAATAACAGCAAGAAGCCACAAAAGCTTCAGTGTCATTTTCCAACAAAGTATAGTGACTTCTCTGATGGAACAATAAAGTTTTGCCGGAACAAGTGCAAATATTACAAGTGCTTCCCAATACAAAATTGAAGAATTTTGTCCCTAAAAGTAATGGAAAACACAACACTACAGAGGCATCGTAAAGTAGGTATATGCCGCACTATGCCAAAGAGCTTGTGAAACCAGATACAAAGGTAATGATGAATACCATGTTTGGAGAAGAATCAGAACTACCAACAAAATTTCTTTATCAAAGAACATTGGTAGATGTTGCATAATATCAATGGTATGCAATGTGGGAGAAAGGTAGTATTGTGTCTGTGCAGAGATTATACTTTATATATGGACAAAATTCAGTTCTGGTGGAACTCTTATATGAAAGAAAACAGTTGATGATTTTCTCCCTCAGGACTCTTTTTTAATTTAAAATAAGCTTCATTGAGACATAATTGAATGATACAAACCATCCAACTCATCTACTTAAAGTACACAAGTCCATGTTTTTGGTATATGACATTATTGATTTTTTTAAATCGTGGTAAAATATAAAATATAAATAACATAATTTTCCATTTTAACCATTTTAAGCATACAATTCAGTGGCATTCATTATATTTGCAATGTTATGCAACCATCACCACTATCTTCTGCAAGACTCTAGTTTCTAAGGTATGATTTACTTCATTATTTATCACTGAAAATCTATGCTGTAAGAGAAGATGATTTTCATTTGGCCAACGCTTATCTCGTGAGCCATGATGTAAAGTGGGAAAGTACATTGGCATCAGCTTTGGTGAAGTTCTGCATTAAGGACGTCATTCCCTGTGAATTGAAGAGGGCAGATCTGAACACCAACCGATTCACTGCTTCCCTCAAAGAAATCACTTGGCTGTCGGAAACATGCCTTTTGGTTTTGATTCCATTTTGAAGGCATTCCTTAGGAAGTAGTCTATGAGATGGAGATTAGTATATAAGATGTGTATTAGAGAATAGGCTCAGGATCAATACCTGTTAAAGGGAGAGAAAGGAAGCAAGATTTGGCAGAGGGAGATGCAAGATTGAGAGAAGGCGAGCTGTGGTACATCCCAACAAAGTCCTCAGCCAATCTTCAAGGGAGCTATGGATCTAGGGAAAAGCTCTTCAGAGTTTAACTGAATAGAGGTGAGGGGACCAAACCTATATGCCCCATCATTGGTCAGTTATTGGATGTAGACGTCCCTTAGTCAAGGAAGTTTATCACCCAAGGCAGTCCCCTAAAAAGATGGAGAGCCACCTTTCCAGCAGCATTCCCAGCAGCAAGAGGAATTTGTCCTTCAGTCCTAATGGAAGATCTGAAAGTGCGTCACATATCCAGTCCACTCTGCCCCTTGCATTGCTCAGATTCCACTCCTCTAGGATTCCTAGAGAAAACTTAGGAAAGGAAGGTTAATGAGATGAGACAGCCCCTGCCACTATAGCTCATCTCTGGACTGCAACTAATACTCATCATTTCTCACCTGTTACAACCCCTTTTAGATTCCCCTCACCCTCAACCAGCTCATCCGTTGTTCGTGCTGGCTTACCTGGTGGCATGACCCAGACCCTCATAGGAATCTGAGTCCCTGGTCACCATGCTCTTCTCCCATCCAGGGTAGTTGAACTTGTCCATCTACTGTCTGAGGTGGGCAAGGGGGTTCAAAGAGGTATCCAAGTGGATCGCCTGGGTGCCACATTCCTCCTTGCCTTCATTGTGTAGAAGTAGCCCTACCTCTCTCTGATGATCAGAGTCAACTAACCCTGCCAAGATGGTGACTACTCTTCTCATCTGCTGATTTCTTGGCTCAAGGAACCCTGCAGTGTGCAGGCAGCAGTCATAGCTTATAGTACAATGGAACTCTTGATTCATACCCTGGCAGAAGTATTCATGATCCCCTTTGGGAGCCAAGATCTCTAAATCATAAGTCCCAGAGTTCTGGGAATGAGAAGCACAAATTTATATGCTATTGTGTCCATGCACAACTCCTGTCTCCCTCCCAGCCTCCATCCCTACCACAATGGCTGCTTTATTCATGACCCACTGGAGCAGCATTGGGGCAGTTGATGACCGAGGCTGGCTGATATTAACTGGCCAAGTCATTTTGTCTACGTGGTTGTTTAGTGCCTCTGCCATGGCAGATGCTCTCTAGTAGACTTTAACATGAAAATCAAAAATATTCCCCCTTCTTTCTCACTCCCATAATGTCCATCTACATATGTCTACCCCAGACTTTCTTGTTCCTGATAGTCCAGTCTTTCTCCTCCCAGGTCCCTGAATAGCCAGCCAAGCCATTCACCACTGATGTTGAGTCAGTATATATTCTAACCTCTGAACCACCTCTCCTTCCACATACAGGTGTACAACTCAAAGCTCTGCCCATTGGGAGCACACCCCTTCACTACTTCTTTCAAGGCCACCCCAAGAAGGGCTGTTGTGCAACCACCATGATTTTCAGCTCAAACACACATACCAAGTCAAGCCATTCAGAAACCAAGCTCAGGGCTTTTTCCTCTTCCACCAGCTGGTCATAAAGGATCCATTTGCAATCACAGAAGTAAGCTGAGGGAGGGACACTGGTGCAGTCATAGTGGGTGACATGGGACTCTGGGTGCCCTGACTCTACAGCTGTTTTGTGTCCTCTGGTCCTATTCATGCTTAGCCCTGGATAAACCACTTTCACGTTACTATGTGCTGTTCTTGGACCTTCCCAACCTTATGAACCTGGCAGAATTCAGCCCATTTGGGGCAATTCTGGCTTCATAATCACTTGGTGTACCATGTATTAAGCACACAGTCTCTAGTAGAGCCCACAAGCTATTTTTCAAAAGGGATATAATTTTCACTGCAGATGGCATTTCCTTGCTCTTGAAACCTATCGATCTATACTATAATTCTCCTATTGGATCTGCCATAAACTCTACAAGGCATCTTTTCCTACCACTGATACCTCCAATACTGTAGAGTCTTCCTGGTCATACAGTATAAACCAAGCCTGTACCTGCTACAGAGCCCTTTTCTGCTCTGGGCAGTAGTCAAAACTGGCCTCTTTCCATGTTACCAGCTACATGGACTAGATCGGCACTCCCAGATACCGAATATGCTGCTTCCACAACCAGAAGTAGCCTACCAACAGTTGTGTATTGTGCTTCATTCTTTGTGGTGGAGGTACATGGGGCACTCATTTGTCCTTTTACTTTTGAGGGAATGTCCCAGCAGGTCCCAGAACAGGAGCCCCTAAATATGTTACTGATGTGATAGATCCCTGAATTTTGTAGAGTTTATCTCCCACCCTCTGGAGTACATGTGTCTTACCAAGGTATCCATAGTACTGAACATTTTTTGCTCATCCAATCTGATTAACATGATTTCATTGATATAATGGACCAAAGTGATATTCTTTGGGATGGTCAGTTAGTTCAGACTATCATATGACAGAGGACAGGGGAGTTAACATAGCCCTGGGACAAAACTGAAAATGAATACCCTTGTCCTTTCCAAGTCAGAGCACTCTTTTCCAATAGGGTTGGATCCTTTTCTCCAATAGGGTTGGAAAGGAAAGCACTAGCCAGACCAGTGACCGCATATCAGATATCTAAGGCCATGGTATTCTGTTCAAAAAAGAAGTTGCAATTGGGGCTACTAGTTGGTTAAGTTTGCAGTGGTCTGCTATCATCTTTCAGGATCCATCTGCTGTCTTCAGGTGTCAGATTAGTGTGTTAAATGTAGATATGATGGAGATTCCTACCCTGCATCTTTAAGAGTGGTGCTAATATCTGCCATTCCCCCCAGCCCTAGAGTACAATATTATTTTTAATTTTGCTAACTTGCCAGTAAGATGGGAAAAACCCACTTTGATGGCTTCCACTTGACCTTGCCCACTACTTTTGCTTGACCTCTTACCCCACAGGCCAATTTCCCCATTGTGGGGGTTGTGCCAACTACCAAGTATATTTACTCCAGTTATACTTCCAGGAACCAGGGAAATGACCACCAGGTGGGTCCGCAGATCCAATGAACCCATCGTGAACCAGACCTGAGCCAGGACTTTATTCATTACTTTCCCTCCCTACACCCCCACTCTAAGAGGGGGCCTATGATGATGATTTAGGTCTTCAGTGTCCTAAAGTCTCTCACCCTGAGCCCAGAAGTTCTCAAAAATGTTTGGGTCTTCCCCTTCCCACAACATAAAGTTTCAGAATATACAGTCATATATTCCTTTGGGGAAGGACTGGGAGACTAATTTATGAACAGACTTACAATTGTGTCTCAGGACACTTCCTCCTGGGCACATGAACTCTCCTTCAATCAATGGGTTCCTGGTTGAAAGACTAACTCAGTTCCAAAAATTGGGCAAGGGATCATGAATTTTATTGTGGCAACATCTCTTAGTCTCCTGGTCATCCTCCCATGATTTCTCTTAAGCAGTACTTTCATTGACTGGCCACCTATATTGCCCTTTTGGACACTGAATTCTATTAACTATCTTCATAACCATCTATGGGTCAGGCCCTCTTGGATGCCATTTGACATAGGAATGCCATTTGACCTCATTGCTCATTACAATAGTTGTACCTACCTGGCTTCTGACAGGTAATGCTGCCACCTGGCCTCTTATGGTTTTGGGTTCCTATGATCCCCGTTGTTATCTGTGAGCTCAGTTCTGTAACAGCGTCTCTCTATTGTCAGGCCTGGGATACAGCAGAGCCACACCACTGAGCTTTTTAGCAATGCTGGTGCCCCCCTCTCCAGCACATTCCTTATTGGAGTGGTCAATGATGTGTCTTCCCGGCCCTTCTGTAGAACATAGTCATTTTGTAGATTTTTCACCCTTACGGTATATCCTCTCTCATGTGCTTACTTCACTGAGCCTCTTAATTCCTTCTTCCACCATCTGCCACAAAAATTTTGTCATTTTGGCCTCAATTAGTGTTGACCACCACATTTTCATGCTTCCAGGAGCCATCCTACCAATGTGTTTGTACCGTTCCCTGGGAGTTCTTCCCAGAATGTTAAACCCTTTATCCCAGGGGAGAACTCCCATATCGATAAATTCTCTTTTATCAAATGTATGATCTGCCCTCATCAGTCCCGCATCCTCAGAATCCAGTCCTCTCCTGGGTCTTGCTGGTACAAGTTGGCTAGGTCCTGCAGTTCTTTGGGGGGCATAGCCCCTTCTCTCTCTGGGAAGACCCAGCAAGTCCTCAGCTTATGTTATGATTTAGCCCTAATCATTGACCTAGTGGACAAAAGAAAGGAGAGGGGAGATCCTACCAGGAAGGAGCACATGTCCTGCAGGAAGAAACCTCGATATCTTTAAACCAGAAGGGAACACCATTCTTGATAGAGAGATATGGGCCACTTCTTCAGGTTCACAAGGTTCAGGTGAAACTCAGGATTCAAGATTTTTGGATGCATCAACCCAGATGTCCCTATCCTGTATCTCAAAGGCTGTTCTTTCCCAACTAAGGCCATAACTTTGTAATAGTAGACCAGCCTCGGTTGAGACTTCAGCCTTCCTTGGAGCTCAGCAACTCTTCTACTTAAATCCTGAGCCTGATCCTTGGCTCTTTCTCCTCCTGAAGGAGATAAAAGCCTCTTCATATGCTACCAAAGAGACTGTCTGGATTTTACACTTAGATTTTAATTGCCAGTTAGTCATGCTCAGGTTTTCATTATCTTTTTTCAGAGCAGAGTTTAATTACAGCCACCAAATTCCACTGTCCTTAAAGTTCCCATTTCTGCCATATTTCTCAAAAGCCTAAACATTTCATGAGCTATCACATTCTCTTCCATGTTTGTGCCATCCAAGTTCACTACTGTCAAAAGTTTTTTTGTGTGTTTTTGTGAGGTTTCTTGAGACAGGGTCTCACTCTGTTGTCCAGGCTGGAGTGCAGCAGCATGGTCACTGCTCACTGCAGCCTTGACCTCCCAAACTAAAGTGATCCTTCTGCCTCAGCTCCCCGAGTGGCTGGGACTACAAGCACGTGCCACCATGCCTGGCTAATTTTTGTATTTTTTGTAGGGATGAGGTATTTCCATGTTGCCCAGGCTGGTCTGGAACCCCGGGGCTCAAGTAATCCTCCCGCTTCAGCCTCCAAAAGTGCTGGGATTACAGGCATGAGCCACCATGCCTGGCCAACAAAAGTTTTAATAGCTATACTGCCACATTGACCCCGGGGTTCTCTGTGCTTCACCTACCACCAATGATGGGAGCCTCATTACCACCAGACAGCTCATGACCTAGACCTAAAACCCCATTCCAGTGAGTGCTTGATCCTATCTTTTCTGGAGCCAGCTATCACACATTGGGTTCCCCAACATGCAGGATGTGTTTTAAGGGGTTATTCTTGGATTAACACCTATGAAAAGGAAGAAAAGGAAGCAGGATTGGTCAGAGGGAAAATTTAAGCTGTGATCGGGTCCTAAGCCAGCCCCATGGGGAGGAGTTCCTGAGTGGGGATGACCCTTTGGAGGTGCTCTGGGTTGGGCTGAGGGGTCTGGGCCTCTCTGCTGCACGGGGATCGGTCAGCCCCTGGAAGGAGGTGTGACCTTGGCTGAGGCCCTTTTCTTCAGCCCAGGCATCCCCAGAGAGCATTGACAGCTGAGAGCTGTCTTCCAGCAGCATGTCCAGCAACTTGGGGGTGGGGGAGAATACATTTTCAATTCCTGGAGGGGGATCCAGGCAGTGGACACCACGGTACCCACCACCACAAAGGAAATGGTGACAACTGGGAACATGAGGAAACTGCAGTCACTGATAGATAGTGACATATTTTGGCTATTCACAAGGAAGGAGGTTTTGAAATGAGAGATGAGATAAAAAATAATTTCTTCATGA
Source organism: Rhinopithecus bieti (assembly GCF_001698545.2). Taxonomy (NCBI): domain Eukaryota; kingdom Metazoa; phylum Chordata; class Mammalia; order Primates; family Cercopithecidae; genus Rhinopithecus; species Rhinopithecus bieti. The sequence goes on from NW_016809075.1 coordinate 849,180, forward strand.
TCTTTTCTACGGTTTCACGTGACTTGCTATAAGGGCATATCTCACTGATATAGTCAGTATCTTGAACACCCTGAACCTGCATGGCCATGAAAAGGATAAGATAAAGGGATTTTTTAAAGGCTGAACTACGGTGTAAACAGCTCAAAAATACAAAACAACAAATTGATTTGTTCCAGCATTTAATGGCTTTTCACACTTGTTGGAGAGGAAAACCCATTATGTATTATTTTATGTATTTAAAAACACACCTAAATGTGGCAATAAAACATAAAAATATACTTTCAGAGCCAAATGGAAGCCAAGAACAGACTAAGAATCCATTTGCTGTTATCTCCTGATGTGCAGCATTCAGTCGTCCCCCATTTATGTGATAAGCTCATCCTCTGGGCACCTGACAAAGCATGGAACGTGGTCTTTAGAGAGAGCCCTTGCCATAAGTTCTGGATCTGTGTGAGACTAAACTATCCAGAACCAAATATATGTGCCTTTCATCAAATCTTCCTAATTGCAAGATATGATTTTCTAATTTAATAAAAATAGGAAAAGAAATTAAAATATAAAAAAGATGAAAAGAAACAATAAGCATAGAAACTGACCTAGTGCAGACCCTGATCAATGAGTCAAGTGAATGACAAAAACAGATTATGGATGTCTCCATGAGAGATTGCCAGCAATATTGTCCATCCCATTGCAACAGAACAATTATCACTTAATTTTTAACTTATTTTTCTCTTGCAACAGACACAATTTGTAATCAATTTGTTATAATTTAGCTAAACCAGTGGAGAGGGCTCTGGCACCACCATACACACACAAACACATCCACACACTTGCACACACACACCCCTCTACACAACAACTAGGGCAAATATGCTTTTACCTCTAGTCTTTATTGAGGTTTCCCTATAGGATATGTATTTTCAACTGAAAAAATATTTAGGTTCTGTTGTTAAAATCAAGATCGAAGACAACAACACTAAATTACCTGGAGCTCTATTGTTAGGCTATAAATTTATCTAATTATTCTGTCTATTTCCATGACATTATCCTGTATTATTGTCTCTGTATTTCTTTATCGCCACTCTCACGTCCGCATACTTGCTTGTTTCTTTCATGCCTCCCCCACTAAAAGATAAGCTCATTGAGTACAAGAACCGTTATTTCTTTATGACTGTATCTCCATCACCTAGAACAATGTTAGGCACATGGTTCTTATTTACTAAATATTTGTTGAATAAGTGGATGAAGCCTTTACTTATCCATCTATCCATCTATTTCTTTATCCATCATGTACCTATTCATCCATCCTGTGAGAAAGCCTTCATAGTAGTGAGCTCGTTTCATTATCTACTTAGTTTTGTTATCTGAATATGGTTTACAGATTAAATAAATACAGCATGTGAAATAATATTCTAAAAAAGTCCTAAGGTGAAAGTCCATAGGCCCAACAAACTGGTAACTCAAGGAGTCATCTTCCACCTCCATTTCCCCGATCCTCCCAAGTAGTGATGACAGTAGGACAGCCAGCAGAAGAAAGAAAGTGGACCTGAAGCAGGCATTGCTGGGAACTTATTTGGTCAAACCTATTATGCTTTATGCTGCCTTACTATTTTAATACCTCCTCCCAAATACCTTGTTAACTCAGCCTAAATCACCCCTTTGTAGAATACAGTACATACCACATGCTCAATAATAACGTCTTTGTTCTGCCCTCCCCCTACCCAGTACAGTTCCATTTATTATCTAACCTTACTCAGGCGTTTTCAACAATCTTTTCATGTTCCTCCACACACATTTTCTAAAAAGCCAGCTGTGCCATTTAGACCATCCCTGGAGATTATTGACCAGGTTGAGTTTGCATTTATGAGCACACAACTGAAGCTGACATGGCCCTTACCAGAATTAATGGCTCTTGGAACAAGTTGCCTTCACAGCACTTTGCAAACAGCTTCATAATACATCTCAAAACAAGGCAGGTTTTAATTAATGGCATTAATAGATAAGTAATCAGAAGCGAAAAAAAGTGTCTGGACCAATAGGAGCAAAGAGTGGAAGGTGAACTTGGAGTTTGTGCAGGTTCAAAGTTTCCACCTGTCTTTGGAGTGATGCTGGGGAGTGTTTTGTGTTAGCACTGACCAGGAATTACTTAATGCTGTCAAACTTGGTTTGTATGCACACGATATCATTTTGAAACACCCGGTGCTTCCTTCCTCCCACCCTCTCTCTTTAGTTTCTCCTCTTATTTAATTATGGTTGCTCTATTTTATAAGCAAGGCAGCTGTCTGAGTGGGGAAGAGGTGCAGCACTCACATTCATGGTTTCCAGTTTGCTAAATGTAAGCCTGCCTAATCCTTTCGTATCATTGGATTACTCTCCTCAAGCAGATTTTCCCAGCTTTCATCATGAGAATGGGCTCCCTGCCAAGAAAGCACTCATCCCAGCTCAGGTCCACCTGGCCCTTCCTGATTGTAGACTCGTCAATTCGAGGCCATTAAAAGGCTTTCAGACTATGTGCACAATCATTTCTGCAAGTCACATACAAAGTCTTTGTTTCATAGAATCCTAACCTGTATGCAGGATTCTGTTCCGGATTATTTTTAAAAAGAGAGACAGAACACCTTTGATCATTTGGTCAATTTTCTTTTAATATCATCTAGTTATGCAAAATAAATTTATGGTTTATATAAATGTAAAGTTTGAACAATAACCAAGGTCAGATCAGAGGATTTAGGGAAGACCATACACCTATTAGAACTAATGCCCCTCTACAGGAGGCTACATTTGAAAGGCAGGCAAAAAAGCCATCTCAAAATTCCTACAAACTTCATAAACTACATCAATTAAAGTGTTAGCCGATTATAAAAAAAAAAAAAAAAAAAATGTTCATGGTTATTTGCTGCCTAACTCCCTCCACAAGCCAAAAGAAGGGGACCTTCTTGGATTTCAAAAGAAAAGGATTCTTTGTGACTGCAAAACAGAACAAGGCATTTGATTCACACACACACACCCCCCCCTCCGTCAATCACGTCTAATATTCTGAGTATGTGTAAACTCTCTGGCGGAACCAGGACAATAGCACCTTGCCATTCGGTCGCTGATTTTGATCCCACCTCAGCTAAACTTTAACGACTGTAAGCAAGCAATGGGAGCGGGGTGGGAGGCAGTGTTGAAAGAGCCCCTTTCAGACTCTGGTACCCAGACTCCAGGGATTTACGGACCTAAGGGTCACATTCATTGCACGGACAGACACCCCGAGTTTCACCTTGAACGCTAAGTCTGTTTAAAGTATTATGAAAACAAAAGGTTCTTCTGTATCTTTTCTACTTTTACACAAAACCTTCCGGAGCCTGAGTGAATGAAGCATTTGCTATGTTGAATGTGCACTCAGGAGAAATACACGGGGCGGCTTTCCATCACACTATTTTATTGATCTACTCTAACCTAGCATATCAAAAGTGTCAAGATAGAAGAATGCGTTTTTAGTGGTTCAGGGCCTCCCTTTCTTCACACCCTCTAGCCTTCACATTGCTTCCCAGAGCCATCATAGCCAAGAGAGGAGGCAGGGGGCACCCTTACCATGTGCCCCCACCCACATAAGAGATAATGTGGGGGGAAGAGCTCTGCCAGCCTTACCTTCACTACTCTCTTTCCTCCAGCCTTCCAGAAGATGGGGCAGGAAGATCTTACAACCCACCCTCCAAAGGTAGCACCTCAAAATAATAAAACAGAAAAAAAAAAAGATGGCACCTTTAGTTTAAATAAAGTAGTCCAAGCCGGGTGCTGTGGTTCACACCTATAATCCTAGCACTTTGGAAGGCCGAGGTGAGTGGATGATTGCTTGACCTCAGGAGTTTGAGACCAGCCTGGCCAACATGGTGAAACCCTGTCTCTTCTACAAAAAACACAAAAATTAACCAGGCATGGTGGCTTGCACCTGTAGTCCCAACCACCTGGGGGCCTAAAGCAGGAAGATCGCTTGAGCCCAGGAGGCGGAGGTTGCAGTGAGCCAAGATCATGCCACTGCACTCCAGCCTGGGTGACAGAGTGAAACCCTGTCTCAATAAATAAAAATAAAGTAGTCCAGAAGAGCATGGAACTTTAAGAAGAAGAGTTAGAAAATACCATGCTATTTGGGGGCTGACAATATATCTTATTTTAAAAACAAGTTCCTTCGAGACAAGGGACCATATCTTTTTATGAAGAGAAAAGGGTGACATCTAACAAATGGTCTACGCTGATAAGAAGCTCAACTAGAGCTCAGCTTTCATTCATAGAGGTCTGTTTGGCTTGAAATGCGCCAATACTCCCAAGTTTCACTTTGCATTTCCGGGTTCATCAAACCCTCAGATTCAGTATTGAAAGTCAAAGTGAAACCCTCCATGAAGAAAACCACACTGATTTTACCTGCTTTAATGTCAATATTTTGACAAATTCTGACAATAAATCAGACTAGCTCACTCCACACTCACTTTTTGGGGCAGACTGTCTCCGACTTAGGATGGCTTGACTTATGACTTTATGATAATGAAAAGGCGATATGCATTCAGTAGAAACCATACTTGGAATTTTGAATGTTGATCTTTTCCTGGGCTGGCAATATGCAATATGAGACTCTCTCATGATGCTGGGCACCAGCAGTGAGCCACAGCTCCCAGTCAACCAGGCAATCAACAGGGTCAGTGACTGATACTCTACAGTGCACCAAGTGGTCAGTGGTGGTTTTTTTTTTTTTTTTCGGATATTGTGTTTTGTGTTTTCAAATACCATCATGTCTACAAAACGCCCATCTGTGTCTCCTGCTTCCAGTGAGAAGAAGAGGAAGGCAGTTACTCTTGAGATGAAACTGAAGAGAATTTCCCAGCATGAAGGCAGCAAGCCAGGAGTGGCCATCAACCATCTTATCCTTTAAATGCATTTTTGACTTCCATTATTTTCAGCGTACTTGGGTTTTCATCAGGATGTAACCCCATTGTAAGTCGAGGAGAAACTATATATAAAATACTTCCATTAAGTGTCAGCAAATTTGACTTGTCTCAAAAAATGTCCACCCATGAGAAGATTTTAAATAAAATCAAAAGCCTTCATGCTTATCTAAAAATGTTTTTAACGAACCCTGACTGAAGGTCTCAATTGAGCCAAATAGTTAATGGTTAAGAGAGGGAGAATTAGGCATTTGTCAATATTAACTATTGTGGATGCTTTCTGAAAACTTAAATGCCCCGAATCCCTCAAAACAAAGACCCAAAGTAACTATGCACATTTCTCCATTAGTACACATACAATAACACTGTCAAAAAAAAGAGAGAAACTGGCCCAAAGAGTGAGGACAGACAGGAGGGAAGAAAAATGTTGGAAAAGCCTGGGCAACATGGGGAGATCCCATCTCTAAAAAAAGAAAATTTTTTTAATCAGCTAGGTGTGGCAGTGTGCACCTGTGGTGCCAGCTACTTGGAAGGCTGAGGTGGAAGGATCGCTTGGCCCAGGAGGTTGAGGCTGCAATTAGCTATGATCATGCCATGGCACTCCAGCCTGGGCAACAGAGCAAGACCCTGTCTCAAGAGAAAAAAAGAAAAGAAAAATGTTGGGGGGGAAAAAGTTCCCAGGATGGGTTTCTTTTAATCCTTTATTGGAACAGGTAGAATTTTCACCTGTTACTGGAATAGGTATGACTTAAAACGCTCATCTGGTTGGTAATGTTCAAATTAGACCTGGGTCCAAATTGCCCTGTCCAACTTGCCTGGGGCTGAATTTGGTTAGTTCAGTTTACTGGGGGGCCATCTTCATCACACCTGGACATCATCCTTTGGTGCTCTTCTGTCACCCTGAGGGACAGGGGTTAGCCTAGGTTCCATGAGCCTCAGCATTGCTGAGAGCCAAAGAGAAGAACTAGGAAGAAAGCCAAGATGCTGAGAATGTACAAACAGCAGAGCAGGAGCGGCCAAGTTAAGGACCAAGGTCTTGGTCACAAAGCCAGGGCTGCGTGAGGTGGGAACGAGTCAGTCAAGAAGGTTGGGGCAAAGAAGGGGGAAGTTGTGGGGGAGGTGGGACAGTTCCTAGAAGACTGTCTGAACTACCTGCTGTTATCAGCATGAGCATGGCATCCTAGTCTTGCTGGTGAGTGGTTCTGGGACTCAGAATGCAGCAACCCAGAGTATGGCACTTGGGCACACTGAGTACTTGGAACTAAAGGAGATTGGAAGGCCTCAGAAGCAAAGTCTTTCTGACCTTCTCCTGCCCTCTTGTCTTCCACCTCTCGTTATTTCTCCCCCAAAGCGAGTCATACAAACTAGAATTCTCCTTCCCCAAGGCAGATCACAAAAAATAGAAACCCTCTCCCTTAAAGCAAGCTGTAAAACCAAAAGGGTCACTCTCTCCCTTCTCCCTTGAAGACCTTCATTCTGGAGGGGTCCTGTCCCCATACCTGGGAGGAGGGAATGCTGCACAGAGATGCCAAGAAGAATTTGAACAGACAGCCTCCCTGGATTTCCCAGCCCCGCAGTCTATCACCATCACACCGCACCCTTTCTCCAATCACATTTCTACATGATTGTCCATTCTTCATTAAACCTAAGCATAAAAACAGCTTTCTCTGGGTCTTTGAGTCTTCATTTTTGAAGACTTTCATGTCATATAAACTTTGATTAATATAGTTGCTATGTTTTTCTCTTGTTGACCTGTCTTTTGTTATAGCAGTATTGGCTGTAATCCTTATGTTGAGAAGGAAAGGGGTTATACCTTACCACCCCTACAGAAGTTAGGCTGCTCATGACAGAATGCAACTCATTTAAAGCTTGAACTCAAAACTTGACAACCTGAGGGCCTTTCTGTGGCAATGAGAGCATTTGAATGCATTGCAATTCTCTTTTTTAGAAAGAAATGATAACCCTGGGCTTTAGTTTGCTGTCTTAACTGATACGCTTCAAAAAGTGGGAATTCCATGAAGGTGAGGATGAGAAGAAACAGGCAGCTTGCTTACCCCACTATACAGAACTGCCCTATTTGTCATCAGCCACCTGGTGGTGATCTCCTGCTGGGCAGTGGCTTCTATCTCTCTGTCCTCCGGTGTGATTTGAAATGTCTCCCAGTGCCTGGCACTTGGTAGACAGTCAATAAAAGTGCTCAATTCAATGACTAAGTAGAGGAATCATCATATGATTTGATACTTTCAGTCTCAGAGTTTTCGATATGTTTGAAACATTTGTCCCCAGAGTCAGTTATGTCCGGGAAGCTCCCTGAGTGCTGCCTTAGTCTCAATTTGCCCCCTCTAGAATGAAAGCAGCTGCTTCTTTTCTGGAAACATACAAGGAAGTGTCTTAGGGGCACCCATCTTCCCGCCTTTCTGCCTCTGTAACAGTCACCTCTCCTTACCTCAAAAAATATAGTATGCGTGTTTTCAAGCTGCAAAGAAACCGTTGAAAATTAAACCACAGAACAGCATTTTAATGAGAACAGATTACCTAACACCCCACTGTGGTTTCAGATGGCCTTGTGCCAACCTTCCAAACTGTTGCCAGAAGCCCAGAGTTACAAAAAAAAAAAAAGCGGCGGGTGGAGGGGGGAGTTGTGGGGAGAGGGGAAAAGAGTGATTAGCATCCCCTCAGTAAGGGTAGCTTTCTTAGATGGTTTCCAAAATGATCTCTCTAGAAGGTCATAGGTTATTGGTGCTTGCAGTTGAAGAAAAGTTTCTTCCTGTTTTGAAAAATTTAAGAGAGACAAAAAGGGGGGGAGGCACCCTTGAGTTAGTACATGATGTCCCGAACTAGGTGTTTTCAGCACCGAAGTTCTGCTCTAAGTGTCTGTACCCACTGTCTAGCTCATCAGCTTGCCCTCTGCGCATGCATATGCTATTTCTGTAGCTAGGTTACAAGACCGCAGGTGTAGATGCCGCCGGGTGGAAGCTCTGCATACCCACAGAGCAAAGCCCAAGCAAGCACTGTTCCTCCCTGCCTGGTAGCTTGCGCTGGGGCCTCCTGGTAGTGGGCACAGAGGCACTAGGGCTCATTCCTCAGGGACTTTCTTTCCTTAGTGTCCAACTAACCCAGCACTTAATGTATTCAGGGCTGCGGTTTCATTTCCACATTGGGGTTCCAGATTTAACCCTTGAACTGACTTCTGCAGTTGTCTTCCCACCAGTTCAACAACAACCAGATGGTCTGCGAGGCCACAGGAAAAAGTAGATGACAGAGCAGGAAGATGCTGGAGTGGAATCCCTTCACTCCACTGATGAGGAAATCAGGCCCAGGGGAAGTTTAGAGATTCACCCAAAATCACACACCCACTCAGCAGTGGAGACAAAAATACAGCCACTATGCCTGTGGCATTGCCCTAACCATATGGCTTCCCATTCCTTTCAGTAACACGGTTGCTTTTACCTCTTGCACACAAAGCGACAGACACACGACAGGCCCTCCTTAAATGCTACTTTCCTTCCTTGCAAACGATTCCATACTGTGCTAAAACTTGAGAAGGATAAGTGGAAAACACCACAGTCTCTGGCCCTGAGAGTTACAGCACCTTCAAGGTAACAAACAGCATGCCCACACTGGGCATAGAAACAACACAAGCTGATGCAAAGCAGAGTGCCAGCAGATGCTGAGTACCATGAGTGCAAGGAAAAGCAAAACCCCTCACTTTACCCCCTTCACCTGGTTGACTCCTATTTACTTGTTTTGTCTTAGTTTTGAGGTCACCTCTTTCAGAAAGCCTTCCACGTTTGGTTTAGGTTGGACTATAAGTGCAGGTGCACTTGTCTGGGTCCTCGTGAGCTCCATGAGGACAGGTCCCTGGTAGGCCTTGTGCACTGTCTTTATCGCTATGTCTAGTGCCTGGGACAGAGTGCTCAGCAAGCATTTGGGGAAAGAAGGAACTGAATATCCATCAGGAAGCTTTTAGCCAGGACATGGGATGGAAAATGGGCTCTAAGATGAAAAAGATTTCTGTCAATGCAGAAGGTGGTGCAGAAATGAGTGGATAATAACCCCCATAGAAAAATCACTCCTGGACCAGGCATGCTGGCTCATGCCTGTAATCCCAGCATTTGGGGAGGCCACCAAGACGGGAGGATGACTTGAGCCCGGGAGTTCGAGGCACCCTGGGCAATATCTCGAGATCTCATCTCCAAAAAAATCAAAAGTTAGATGAGCATGGTGGCCTGTGTCTGTAGTCCTAACTACTTGAGAGACTAAGGTGGGAGGATCACTTAACTCAGGAGGCAGAGGCTGCAGTGAACCAGGATTATGCCTCTGCATTCCAGCCTAGACAACAGAGCAACACCCTGTCTCAAAAAAGAAAAGAAAGAAAAGAAAAATCACTGCTGCAATCTGTGTGAAGAGAGGTCAGGAAGGAGACCACAATGGATATAGAAATGACCTTTGATAAAAAGGAGCCGGAAGGTAATATTTGGTAAATCAAGTGAGGCCAGACTCTGGGAGGTCAGGAAAGCAAAGAGGATGATGGCAACCAGAAGGATGAGGGTTTAAAAAAAAAATTAGGAGAGAAAAATCCAAGCCACTAGAAAGCTGCACATAGCAAACCTCTCAGCTCGATGTTAGAATCTGACTTTGGTGAGTATTTTCCTATCCTTGAAAAGAGTGCTTTCGGGCTTCCCATTGGTAGCTGGGTCCCCCCACACACACCCCCGCCCCCTCAACTTTGAAGTGTTGACTCTCTTTCTCAACACCTGAAATGACAGGCTGAGTTTCACCTTGGGAAAATGCAAAATAGTCAGCTGCAATGAAGAAAAAATGATTTGCAACCTCAGTCACAGATTTCTTTGAAACACTGTTGTAAAGGGAATTCTGAAAGGACCACTGACTCATTTCAGACAGTGAGCCAGGGTAAATGTTTAATGTGGTAAGTCAGTGACCAAGGAAACCACTTCTCTTTTGGAGCTGTTCATTCTGACTGTTCTTATCTGGGTGCCTTTACCAAACAAACAAGTATCATCTCTCACTCGGGGACACCTGGTAGGCATTTGCAAAAAGAAAGGAGTTCCAAGAAGAACTAAAATTATCAACAGCAGAGACAGCTCAGTTTCTGCTATCTACGGGTTCACCCACAGGGATATCATAATTAAGAAGCAAAGCGATCAATTTGGGAAGTGAGAGGTAAAGGGACAAAGATTCATAAAGGACAATGGGATTGGAGGTATAAAATATATCCTGCTCCCCCTACCCAAAATGGAAAGTGCCACTTGGTAGGTGGCCATGTGCTGCATGAAACACAGCAGACAGTTAATGTCAACTCAAACCATTCTAGCAAGACATTAACTTAGAGGAAACACCAGGACACTGAGAGGTTGGAAGAAAGAAGAGGTGTATTCCTATGGACAGATAGCTGCGAGGTCATCCTAGTCTGCTGCTGGTGCATTCTACTTCAACCTAGAGCTGACAGGGTAGAAAAGTATGACTCATCTCTAAGATCCCTGGACAGACTCATGATAGTTCTGCTGCTCCCCAGGGAAGATCACCTGGTGGTCATAGGTTTAAAGACCTTACCAGGCTGGCCCATGGGCCGAGATGCTATTGTGGAGGACAGCAAGGCCCACTTAGGTAAGAATACACCAGATGATTGGCCTCACTGTAGAGGCCATCCCTCTCTTGGAAGCCATCTGGAAGTAGATTTGAACTTCTAAGTGGCATCTCAAACAGCGTGAGTCCCAGTGATCATTAAGATCCCTGTGACCAAAAGAAGAATCTCTCCTGATCACATGTGCACTCCTCCGGGACCAGGCAGGAGACATGGGGGCTAGGCTGCTGCCTTGTAAGCAGCCCTTTGTTACCCCCTCACACTGGAGCCACTGTAAGAAATGGGTGTATGCTGGCTAAGTGCAGTGGCTCACACCTGCAGTCACAGCACTTTGGGAGACTGAGGCGGGAGGACTGCTTGAGGCCGAGAGTTCAAGATCAGCCTGGGCAATAGAGTAAAACCCCATCTCTACAATAACAACAACAAAAATTAGCTGGGCATGGTGGCACACACCTGTAGTCCCAGCTACTTAGGAGGATGAGACAGGACGGTTGCTTGAGCCTAGGAGTTCAAGGCTGAAATAAGCCACACTCACTCTACTGCACTCTAGCCTGAGTGACAGAGTAAGATCCGAGAAGAAAAAAAAAAAAAAAGAAAAGAAGAAAAGAAAAGAGAAAAGAAAAGGTGGCTGCCATCTTCCTGCTCACCATCAGCTTCTGGGGGAACCCACTGAGGCACCCATCTGCTATGGGTACAAGAGAGAACATCAAGCATCTGGTTTTCCTGATCCTAATGTCTCTTCATATTAAGAATGAGGTGAGCTTCCAATGCTCTTGTCCTGCTCCTTCTCCCTTAGTCTCTACATGAGCTTTTATCTTTAGAGAGGGGCACCCCCACCCCAGGACTGGTACTGAGCAGCTGTACCACCAATGTTGATATTGACGACTAGACTCACAGCAGGAGGTAGGCACTATTATTATCTCCACTTCACAGATGAAGAAACTGAGGCCCTAATTCATCAAGTAACTTGCCAAAGCCCCTCTACTAGTGAGCCCAGGTCTCTCAGGATGAAGGGAGGAACTGAGTGTGTCAGAAACTCTTAAACAGCAATGCCCCTGCCCTGATTCCAGCAGCGTCAGTCTCCTGCTGCTGGGCTCCCGCCTATTTGTGTTTGCAATCTCACTTGTGGGTTCGAGGTCATAACTGTCTGTCGCTCCTCAAGTGCTCGTCACACCCACTGTTCCCTGGTTTCATTTGTACATTGGGGTTCCAACCGTCAGTCCCCAGCCGGCACACAGGTTTCACTTCCCTGAACCCTAATTCACTCATTTTTGAAATAGGGATCTATCTACCAGAGTGGGTGTGAGAAATAAGAAACGGGGTGTAAATATAAAGCCTGCAGGAGCCCCACCATGATGCTGTTCACGCCTTAGTGAGCACTTCACAAACAAAAAGCACTGTGATGAGGTATTTGTGTCCTCTCATAACAATCTTCTCACTCAACTCTGGCTGACATCAGAATCACCTCGAGCATTATTTGAAAAGACAAACGTTCAAAGCCCCGCCCCAACCCTGCCAAATCAGAAACAACCAAGGTAGAGGCTCTGGAATCTGAATTTACCTTGTAGTAAACAGGGCTACCTGTTATGCAGGGACTAGGGCCAAGCTAATGTTCATCCCACAGGGAGGTTCCATAAAGGATTCCTGCCCAGAGTGGGAGGTAGATTTAGAGAACCTGAAAGCTCCTACCCAAATAACAACCCCCTTATGTGGCTGGTTCTTGCTTGATAGCTCCCTGCTGCAAGCAGTGTAGTATATTTTTTCCATCCTATTCCACACCGGTCATGTCCCAAGCTCCATTCTCTGGCAGCCCAAGTAGGGGTAGATAGGCTCTGGGCACCAGAAAAAAACTATATTCCCTCTAGGGCTGCCTTTCCTCTGCGGAACATGAAGATCACTTTTAACAACCACAAAGTTTCATGAACCACCAGATGAAAGCCGATCGTGCTGGTAGTGTGGTAATGTCTGTTGACGAACAACATTCGTTTTTGGCTTTTTTTTTTTTTTTTTCTTTTGAGACAGGGTCTCACTCTCTCACCCAGGCTGGAGTGCAGTAGTGCTATCTTGATTCACTGCAACCTCCGTCTCCCAGGTTCAAGCGATTCTCGTGCCTCAGTCTCCTGAGTAACTGGGATTACAGGCGCCTGCCACCACGCCCAGCTATTTTTTGTATTTTTAGTAGAGATGGGGTTTCACCATGTTGGCCAGGCTGGTGGTCTCAAACTCCTGACCTCAGGTGATCCACCCACCTCAGTCTCCCAAAGTACTGGGATTACAGGCATGAGCCACTATGCGCAGCCTGAACAACATTCTTAAACACACTAACACACACACACACACACAAAACTCCTATGAATTCAAGACACTTCCAAACCAATTCCATATTTTATGAATCACAATAGCATCCACATGCATTTCAAAAATTGTAGCACATTATATATTCAATCTACAGGAAGATTTGGCCCTTGGGGGTATTTAGACCCTTCACAATAACTTCCCTTGGGGTCCACTGCTCACAGATTGAGAACCAGCCTGCACCACCTGACAGAGTCAAAGATCAGTCCACCTTACCCCCAACATTACCCTTTCCAGTAAATCACTCAAAAACCCAACTGTGGAAGAGCAGTGTTTGAGATGAGCCACTGATAAGTAACCGAAGGACCAGCAACATGATCTGAGGCCAAGAAGGAAAGAGAAAATGGGTCTGAAAACAAACAAATGGATGAGAAGGAGAAAGCTGAGGTGTAGAGGCCAAGCAGAAATCTATTTGGATAGCTCAGGGAGAAAGTTTTAAAAGTCTGGGCTAGCTACACAGTGGTGGTAATTGCAAGGCTGCTAATGGATAGAAGAGATCTTGGAGAACCAGCATATGGTGACTCACTGATGTGAGAAAGAAGGAGGAGGTGAAGGAAGCCTGGAATTTCAGCTAAGATGTGAAGAATGGAGCCACAGTCTGAGAACCTAGATATAATAACAAGTTATATTTAGGGTCAGCCTGGAACTGCCCTCTGAGAACCAAAGTTGGACACTCAAAAGTAGACCAGGACACTCGGCAAAGCAATGGTTATAAGGGACCAAAGGTTTGGAAGCAAAAGGTGCCTGTTTTCCTTAAGAACAACTGTGGCAACATTTACAGATAAAGGCATAAGTCTAGAGCAAGTTACTTTCAATGTTCTGCTAAAAATTATATTTGCAGTTAAGGGGTCCTGAAAGTATTTAAACTTCGGGCGCCTTGGTGTGACATTCCAACAATGTGCCCAACCAGGAAGCGGGTGGGGTGGTGTAGTGGCAATGTGGCCTGCCGTAAAGCTCAGCTTCACAGTCCATCTGTCCTGCAAAACTTTCCCAGGGCACACTGGGTTGGAACAACTTGTTTCTCATCTAAACTACTGAGCCCCAACCCTGCTTATTCTGATTCTATTGGTCTGATGGTGGATGCCATCAACTCCTTATTTTCTGTGTAATTCATCTTTAATCATAAAATTTACACATTATTGTACTGGAACTATTATATACATCACAGACATTGATTTGAACTCTTATTTGAGCTCCTTGTGACACCTGCTTCTTTCCTTCTGCCTTTCCTCCCATAGAAAAAAGTCCCCAGCACTAACTGATACCCACATACTGATTTCTTTGATCTAACAAGTGTCCTTCCCCCTAAAATACAGATTTGGCCTCACCCAGGTAGTGACCTTAGAAATGTAAGGAAAGGATCTCAAAGTCTGCATTTTTTATTTTGTCTGCCAAGTTTTGCCACCTCTGATCGTTGTTGTTTGAGATGTGAAAGGAGATGAAGTCACTTCAATGACATCAGTAACAGGATATCATCGTGCTACACAAAAGCCCACAAGTCAGATGCAGGTGGTGGCTGAGAAACCAACATACAAACTTTGAAAAATACAAGGGTAAGCCTTCAGAATTTCTCTAAACAGCATCCCCTCCCCTCCGAAATAGTCTCTTCCCTTGACCTCCATTCTTCAAATCTTAGCTGAAATTCCAGTCTCCCTTCACCTCCCCCTTCTTTCTCAGCCCCACATCAATAAGTCAGCAGATGCTGGTTCTCCAAGATCTCTTCCATCCATTAGCAGCCTTGCAATTCCCACCATGTGTGGCTAGCCCAGACCTTTACAACCTTCCACCCGAGCTATCCAGATAGATTTCTGTCTGGTCTCTCCACCTTAGCTTTCTCGTTCCAATCCATTTGACACTACATTTATAGATTAAATATTCTAAAGCCAAGCTCTGAGCATATGATTTCCCAACCCCAAATCTTCACAGTTTTCCTGTTACTTGATAGAATAAAGTCCAGACCTCTCAGCCCTGCGTATAAAACCATCTATGCTCTGGCCTAATGTACCCCTGCAGACAGAACTCCAGCCTGTATTGTAGTCAAACTACCTGATCCTTGTTTGCAGCTCCAACCTTTCATTCCTGCCTTCTCACTTGAGTCAGGCTGTCCTCCTTCCTGCTCAATACCTTCCAATCCATACCTACCCATTCTTCACATGCCTCTCCTATGTGAAAGACCTCCTTTTTCCCTGCTGGGCCTTGTTTGTACGTCACTTGCACTGCCCTTCCTGCTCTGGCTTATATCACAGTTTTTTATGTTCCTATTTTATCTCCCATACTGGACTTAGGTGTCTTGAGGCTAAGGACCGTATGCTGTTCATCTAGTGTCTCTCCCAGAGCCTAGCAGAACTCTGCACATTATAGGCACTCAAAATAGTTTGTGGAAAGAAGGAAGGGAAGGAAGGGAGGAAAAGAAGGAAAGATAGGAGGATGGAAGGAAGGGGGAGAATGAAGAGACCTCAGAAATAGAAGAGAAGGAAATCAAAAGGGGTTAGAGGGAGCAGGAAGAGAAGCCACTGTAGGAGAAGGCAGGTCATGAAGATACACGGAAAAAATAAAATGCGATGGGAGAGATCCTGGGCCGTGTGAGAGTGTGGGTAGCAGATTTGCAAGGGAGAAGAACCGAGGAAACTTGCTGGCATCATGAGAACACTCAACACCAGCCTTGGTTTTCTTCAGTGGCAGACTCAATCACCTTATCTCCCCCACCTTTCACAGCAGAGCTGGGGTCTTTAGGCTGAAAATTGGTTCCTGTACTTTACGAAACATGAATGGGTAGATGCTCACCTTCATCTTATACTTAATCTAGATTTAATTAAAATATTTCATCTTTATGATAATTAACTCTTTTTTTTTTTTTAAGACAGAGTCTCATTCTGCTCATTCCGTTACCCAGGCTGGAGTGCAGTGGTGCAGTCTCCACTCACTGCAACCTCTGCCTCCTGAGTTCAAGCAATTCTTGTGCCTCAGCCTCCAGAGTAGCTGGAATTACAGGCACATGTCACCATGACTGTCTAATTTTTGTATTTTTAGTAAAGATGGGCTTTCCCCATGTTGGCCAGGCTGGTCTCAAACTACTGACCTCAAGTGATCCCCCTGCCTTGGCTTCTCAAAGTGCTGGGATTACAGGTGTGAGCGACTGCGCCCTGCCTGATAATTAACTTTTAATTAATGTTATTCTAGTTTACAAAATAGCCTTATAGATTACCCTAGACAGTTCTCACAGCATTCTTGCTACATACATAGTTAATGGGATTCCCTGATAGCTGCCTCGTGGCGTGTGGTGAGCTCCTCGTCTTACACTGCTGTCTCATTTGCTGCTCACTCACATCTCCATTACTCCCTTAACACCAAGTCATGCTCAGAGAGATCCATCTATTACAGTTTCCAGAGTGCAGCCTGCTACTTCACACATCCAAGTCTTTGCCCAGATGGTTCCCTGGGTGGAATTTTTTTTTTTTTTTTTTTTTTTTTTTTTTTTTTTTTTTTGAGTCCTTCAACCTCTTCACCTCCAGAAGCCAGGTTTTCTGGGGAGAGAACCAGAGTAGCATCACCCAAGGGACTCTTTGGGGTCCTCCCCTGGGGGGTGGGGGGGTCCATCACCAGGTAGCCTAAGCCTGGCATGCTGGGGCTGCCTCAGCTTCTATGGAAATTCTGGAAGATGACCCAGGATCAGGGAGATTATAGGACCTGTGCTACTGCCTCAGGCCAGTGAAAAGACAGATATATCTGCCCCCAGCACACCCCACCCCAGCAACACACAGAAGGGAGAGTTTGCACAGTAAAAACCCACTTCCCTCGTTAGCTTGCTAGCTAGGCAAAGCAGAGGAGAGCTGTTTATACTTACAACAAAGTGGGACAGCAGGAGGGTGGGAGAGAAATTTCAGACCTTGTATTGGCTGAGTTTTGCTTATTTCTGATTCTTAGGGATGCTTCACACTCCCCCGTTTTCAGTTCTTTCTTCTGCAGAATTAATTCAAGACAGTCTGTTCTGTTCTCGGGGGGCACAAAGGTATGGGCCGGAGACTGCAGATAACAGGTCAGAAAACCAGAGCATTCTAAGATTCTCTCTGATTGAAGGTGGGGAAAAAACAGATTTTCAAGAAGAAAATGAAGCATACAGTCTGAAAAAATATAGATCGAATAATGTACTTTTTCACCTTTGGAAAACAACTTCATGTTTTCACAATACAAACTACTAAAAGTAAGTAGAGTTCAACAAACATCTCTTGATTGTTGGAGAATAGTTGGAAGAAATATCTTCTGTATATTTGTGCTTCCAAGAAAGAGGCTGACAAAGTCTCCTGGGGCCTGCTAGAAAGCAGGATCAATTAAATGTTTAGGTTTAGCATAAACAGGCACAGGAAGGCTTTGCCTTCTGGGACCAGGGAGCCCCTCTCACTTTCTGGGCCAGTCAGGTGACCTGCAGCACCTGAACTCCTAGGTAGAAGCCTAAAGAGAAATCCATGGCAGCACCTGAGTAGGATTTCCCCTTTCTAGAATTGAGGGCAGGGAATAGCAGCAGGCAAATGACAGAGAAGAGAGAAAGCAAAACAAAACATTCAGCAGCACAAGAGAACTGGGCTTTCTGGGGTGGGTGGTTGTGATCTCATGTGTGCGTGCTCTCGTGTGCACACGTGTGTGAGAAAAGTTGGCAGGGGAGGCTCCTTCAACAGGAGGGAGGGTGGTTCTTTTTTTAGCCTGGAAAATTGCCACACTGAGACAAAAACCTTAGCACACCCCAGATGGGTGAAAGGCAATAGCAAAAAAAAAAAAAAAAAAAAAAAAAGCCCCCTCAGAAAAGTAACCAGCTGCCTGAACCCTAACCCTGAGGTGAAAATCTACCTGGCCAAGAACAAAAATCCTATTCAGTCTGGAGAAGGCTAATCTAAACCTGCATGGGGGCGATACTCGCCAATGGAGCTAGAATGCCTGCCATTTATCACCCAAGATAAAGCTCTCAGCTATCCCCTCTTGCAAATGGAACCCTGTTTGTGGAAAGGATTAATCCATGTTGTTCCACGCTATTCAAAGTGTCTCTGTGGAGTTCGTTCTGTCTCCCCTGCCCCAAACAAGCAATAAATTATCCACATGTGAGCCGATTTCCCAACCAAAAAGAGACAATGTGGGCAGAAGCGGACTTTTGATGCCCACTCCTCGCAAGGGGCTACCCCACCTGGGCTCAAAATAGCAAGCAGGCCACGGAGGGCGCCCCTGGGCACACGGGACAGGAGCAAACACAGCCAGGAGATTATGCTGCAGCTGGTTAACCACAAGGATCAACAAGCGGACAAACTAGGAAGAAACCCAAAGCACTCTACTTCAGTATTTTTAAATGACACTGAAAGCAATTTCATGGCTTCCATTTAAAAAGAAGCTGCTCAGACACAGAACAAACCCAATTTACAAAGATTCCAGGCAACAGCCTGAGCTTGTGATTGGAGGGGGTTACAGGGGTGAACAGACGATACGGCGGCAATGCCGTCTCCAGGCAGCCATTGGCACCTGTTAAAAAGAAGCCCATTTAGGCACACATCTTCAGACGAATTTTCAAGTATTCATTTTAACCTGCTTTTGCCTAACACAAAACCAAGCAAAGATGGGGTTAATTGCCTTCTTTATTAACCTGCTTCCAGAGCTGCTGCTTCCCCACATTTTCTCGCCAAGTCAAATATGTCTGAAAGTCTCAGGAGGCCTTAAAAAGTCCAGCACTAAATCTTCTGAGTCACTTAATCCCCAGCTCTTCTATGTTTGGAGATAATTTCCTTTATGAAAAGAAACTCTAACCTGGCCAGATCCCCCTCTCAGACTTGCTAATGGAACAAAGAAACCTCTCATTAGACTCATCCCTGTGGCTGCAGAAATAAGTGCCTCGGAAGCACAGCTTTTGCTTTAACCTCAGGATGGTTTTGGCTGCCGTGGTCCTTGGCTTCCTTTCATGGCATCATCCAGTCAAGCTCTAGCTAAGTTAGACTTAGAGGCTAGAAAACAGGAGAGACAGGTGCCTAGCCAAAAAAAAAAAAAAAAAAGACTGCCTAGTGATCAGGTTTGCCCAGCAGTGGGATCTGCTCCCTTTCCAAAGGGTGGGCTGCCCATGCCAGGAGGGTCCAGAGACAGAACCACCTGCTGAAAAGGAGCTCCTTCCCATGCATGGAAGATAATGGGACCAAATGGCACTGAGCACCCCTTTCAACCCTGAATCTGAGACTGCAAAGACAGGAAGGGCTCTCAAGGCACGTATGAGAAATTCTTTATGACTTCTCTTTCCTTCCCGCATTGCATAGATCTCTCTTCTGACCACAATTAAAACTAAGAACACTTCACACTTTATTTAAAACTCCATTTCCCTTTACCTCATTTCAGTAGACAATGGTGGAGAAAGCCATTTGTCTGGTTAAGCAAAGCCCTCTACCAACAAGAAAGACATTTCAGCAGCAGAGATAGGAACCTATATTAGTAATAGGTTATGTTTATTAAGCACTTACTATGTGCCCCACACTGTACTAAAGTCTTTACATAGATATCGTATTAATCTTCCCAGTAATCCAAAAGTAGAATGTTATTGTTAGTGGGATACTACAACAAATGATACTACAACAAAGGCCACTGTCTGAGCAGACTTCAATGCTGTGCTCTGAATCACAAAGCTACTCTGTCTGGCTTGCAATCCTCCTTTCTGCTGTTGTTCCCGCCGTTTAAAGAGAAGAAGGAAGAATGTTATTCTCCCTGAAGGATATTGTCCTACAATAACTGAAAGAAAAGACAGACCCAGCATTCATGCATCAGGACAGTGAAGAAGGTATAGGACCTGGGGATGGGAAAAGGGTTGAGGAAGGTAAGAATCACACAAAGCTTGTCGATTCTCTTCAGGGTCCCCAACATTAACCTGAGAGCAGTTACGTGTCACAAGGGAGGACTGACCCGGAAATTTCAAATGATTAATTTCAGTCTCAGAGAGACTAACTACGACAAAGAGACCACCCCAAAAGGATTCTGCAGCCAGTTCTTGTCACGTGTGTCTGTTCCATCCTCCCGAGTCTCCTGGCTGCCTAACCCCATCCTTTTTTTTTTCTTCTTCTGTTTTCTTTTTTGAAACAGGGTGACACTCTGGCACACAGGCTGGAGTGCAGTGGTGCAATCTCAATTCACTGCAGCCTCTGCCTCCCAAGCTCAAGTGATCTTCCTGCCTCAGCCTCCTGAGTAGCTGGGACTACAGGCATGCACCACCACACCCAGCTAATTTTTTTGTATTTTTTTGTAGAGACAGGGTTTCACCATATTGCCCATGCTGGTCTCGAACTCCTGAGCTCAAGTGATCCGATCAGCCTTCCTTGGCCTCCCAAAGTGCTGGGATTACAGATGTGAGCCACAATACCTGGTCTCATACTTCCTTTTGATGGCTATCATCAACACCTTAGGTCAGTGTAAACTGGAAGACTGGAAGCTAGTAGAGTTTTTGTGTTGTTTGTTTGTTTGTTTGTTTGTTTGTTTGTTTTGAACCAACATTTTTAAGTTGAGAGATTTCATATTTAAAAACCAGGACTTTCAATTTCTCTTTAAAAAAAGGTGATAGTATGGCCCAAATTCCCTCAAAGGGCAATGGAGGGTAGTAGTTGCTGCTTTAGGACAGGGCATGCACCCTTTGGTTCTCCACAGTCTCCACCAGTCCCTATTGCCTCACTCATTTACAATACCTGCAGGTTTTCAGATGTTGTCACTCATGTCTTAGACCTACAAGTAGCTCTAAGATCATTCCCAAGTTTTTTTTTAAGGAGACTATTTCTCAAGGGGCATGTAATTCTAACAGAAGGTTACAAATCTCAAAGACACAGCTTTGATAGCTGACAGATAGCTTTAGATTTAGAAAACTCAAGCAAAACATTGTATGGATTCCCCTACACACACATACACATACACACACACACACACACACACATACAAAAGTAATTCCCACCCTGTTCTTTTGCTAGTATAATATTCTTGGAAGAATGACCTCAGAAAGATCTCAAAGCCCATCTGTATGGGCGATCAGATCACCACATTTCTGGGAGCACCAAGGCTCTGCTATGGGATGCCCAGTTCTCTTTATAAAACTTGACAGTCCACAGGGCTCTAGGCGCTTCCTCTTTTTATACAGCAGTCTGAGGTCACCACCAATAAATTACTGATTTAAGGGAAACAATGACAAGCCTTTTCCCTGGAGGACAGGGTTCACTCACTCGATTATTTCCTTAAGTAGTGCCCTCCTTCCCAGTTTGACACCATAATTTTTGAGGCAACAGCACTGAGTCTGTTTGTTACTGTTCTTTACACTCATAAAACCACACAAGCACCTGCCACAGGAGCACAGCAAACTTTGTGAACAATCATCCTCCTGGCAGTGGAACTAGTGGAGTAATGGTCATTGTACTGTTAATTAAGTGGCTGTTTTGTTTCAATGACTTACCAGGATGGCTCTAAATTGCCTACCTTTGTTTACTAATCTAGTTTATTCTCTTTGTGTAGTTTGTGTAGGAAATTTGTTGACTAGTCTTGACTGCTATAAAGCATTGACGGATATCACTAATCATCCGTTTTAGTGAAGGCAGACCTTTTCAACATTCAAGATATAACTTAAATCTAGAGTAAAAATGGCTCTCCCCCCAAAAGCAGTAATAATTCCCTAAATTGCTAAAGAGCTGTAGGATGGAAGGTTTGGATTTGCTTTCAAAGTCACTTTTCATCTGTAGGTGTTGGGGACAGAAGGATTTAGGGAAGGAGGAGAGGACAGGGTGTAGTTAGGCAAGGGACAATTTCTTCCACCTAACACCAGCTTGGAAACAGTTGACATTTGATACCATTGTCTCTTTGAGATTTGTAACCCTGTGTTAGAATTACATGCTCATTGAGAAATAGTCTCTGTTTTTTTGTTTATTTGTTTTTTAATCATTTGGGAAAACATTAACTTTCTCTAAGTATCCGTTACTACTATCAAGGAAGTTTGTACTTTTTTCCTCTTTCAGAAACAAAAGTGATCAATTTTTTTTTTAAGAGACAAGAGAGGGGCTGGCAAAGGAACTGGAAGACCCTGTGTATTCTGAAGGCCTTTAATGCCTCCTGCCATCCACCTCTCCTGGCACCTCTGCCTTTCTCTAGCCTCCTGCCATCCACCACTGGGAAAGGTCTGTTCCTAAGCTTTCTGCCTAGCTAAAATGGAGCCAATTTAGGGACAGAGTACAGCTTTTCATTACACACACACAGATACACACACACTAACACACAAATCAACCAGCTGCAGAGCGAGCAACAGGAGGTGGCAGGATGCTTGCCACTGTGTCATTGGATTTGTAAGCATCCCCTCCAAACTGTGGCCAAGGCTAGTTATTCCCTGGGCTAAAGCCAACCTGAGAAGTTGGGGACCCTGCCAAATCCCTGACAGCCCCTAAACCTGACTCTGTTGCCAGAGCCACACAGGAAAGTCATTCATTCTTTAAAGAAAGGTTCAGTAAAAGATTAAGGAGCCCAGTATTTGCTCAGCAGTGGGCTAGCTGGATAGAGGATATCTGGGCATTCACTTTAAGGAATCTAAAATATTGGGGGGATAGGAGTATGACATACACTCATTTAAAAGTTGAGTAACATCACAAGGGATGCCACTCAAAGCAGTATGACCTGGGCTTCAGAGCCAGACAGACTGGGTGCAGATCCTCATTCCGGGGTCACAGGCCAGTTCCTCATCTCTCCAGACCCTAATTTCTTTACCATCTAATAGAGGTAATGGCATCTGCCTTGTAGAGTTATTGAGGGGATTATTTGAGGTCAGTTACACGTAACAAGTGCTCAATAAATGTTTGAGTTTTGTTTGTTTTTTAAAGAACATCACAGAACAGTTGAGAATTAGGTTTAGGTGGCCCAGTGGAAAAAGACGTTTAAGATTAGCCCATTGGAAAATAAGCCTTCCTTGAAAAGAGGAAAGAATTATTGTGAAAAAAAGTCTCACATCTAGTAGATACTTTAGAAGTGGAAACATGCGTGAAGGGAGGCCTTCTTATTCCTTTTGGTCATAAAATTTGTTGGCTTTTTTATGAATATGAAAATGATTATTGTCTATTACAGAAAATCTGGAAAGCATAGAAAAACAAATCATAGAAAGCAAAAATCAAATATAATTCTGCACCAAGGAAAACTCCTATAAACATTTGGTTTTCCTTCCCATATTTTCCAAATGCATATTTTAACATAACTGAGATCATACTGCATACACAATCTGAATCCTGCTTTTTGCCCTTAATGTTTCATAAGTATTTTCCCATGTCACTAAAAATTCTTCACAAATAACATTCGCAATGTCCACATGGAATTTCAGATGTGGATGAACCAAAATCTTGTCATCTATTCCACTAACAGTGGTTATTTAGGGATGTTCAGACATTTCACTATTTTAAAAAAAATGCTTCCACAAATACCTTTGTGGCGTAAGTTTCTGTGAGTGGAATTACTGTTCTAAAGTTTCTGCTGAATACAAAATGCTTTCCAGTCAGGCTGTCCCAAGCCACATTCCCACCACAAGTGAGAGACAGCTGGTCTTTTCAAATCCGGAGACCAAATATTATCTTTGAAAAAAAAATGGATTTTTGCCTAATTTGGTAGTCACCAAATAGCATCTCATTGTTCTTTTAATTATCTGCTTCCTTTTAGTAGAGATCCCTAAAAGATCTGAAAGGAGTCTTCAGATAAAGGAAGGAGCCTTCTTTTGTCTGCCAACAATCAACAAAATATTTATTATGCAAACCATTCTGCTCCGAGTTTTATCCTCTTTCCCTTTTTGAACAGATTTGGGAGATTTAACCTTTCAGGTTTTAGATATCGTGCAGGGAGGAGTTTTGAGGTACGGTGCAGCTTATGGTCCAGAATAAAACATACCGATTCTGCCACTACCAGGCTTTGTGAAAAGCAAGTCATGAAAATGCTCTGAAATTCCAGACCTTCAGTAGGTAGGATCTACCGTGTCTATAAAAATATGAAGATCTTGAAGTTTTATTAAAGATTCGAAAAAAGTAAAAGTGTTTTATGGTTTTATTTTCATTTTATTTCTTACCGTTATCGTTTATTGTAAAGGATATTATAAAGGATACAGATGAAGAGAGAGATACATAATGTAAGGCCTGTGAGAAGGGGCGTGGAGCTTCGGAAACCTCTTCCAGCCACCACCCTTCAAGAACCTGGAGTTTCTTTTTTTTTTTTAATTCCACAAATGTAATATTAGAATTGATTTTATCTGGTCATTAGTGTGTGTCCTAACTTGTTCGTTTCTGAGAGTCCCATCTCCCGGCCCGGATATCATCTTTCCTGCATCGGTGAAAGTGCAGAGTAGATGAGAACCTTCAACCACCAACATTAGGGAGGGGTCCCAGACAAAGGGGGAAAGTCATGCTCTGTAGAGAAAAGGTTCCCTGCCTCCGAACTACCTCTGGAACACTCCAGACTGAAATGTTTCCTCTTTTGATCAGAAAAAAGGGGTCGTGCGTAGGGTGCAGTCTGGGCAATTCCTCTCCTCGGGACCGTTTCGGGGTGGGGGCCTCTGAGATCGTGTCGCGGCGCAAGCACCTCGGTCCCAGCTCTCTCCGCAGCAGCCACTCCGCCTGCGGGCGCAGTTTCTCCGCCCCGCGCCACACTCGCTCCCCGGCCCCACCCAGTCTCCGCGCCGGCGGGAAGTGGCGCGAGGTGGAAAGCACTGTCTGCGCGCCCACTGCAAACCTCAGCCAGTCTGGGATCGCTTTAAACGCTGACCCCCACCCCCACTCCGCCCCGCCCAGTTCTTCAACCTAATTTCTGATTCGTGCCAAAGCTAGTCCTCCGCTCAAAATCGTGGAAGACGCCGAGTATGGGGACCTAAGACCTGGGTTCAAGCCGGGTTTGGAATCCCTGCCCATCCCTGGCATTTCATCTCTCCGGGCTTATTTGCTGGTTCCTCTGCATGCGGGCCTTGTCTGGTTCACGCTGGATCCCCAACGCCTAGAACAGTGCGTGGCACGCAGTTCGTCCTTCTATAAATATCTGACTAAACGCATCTCTGTGATGGCAATACCCACACGGTGTTGTGAGAATGAATGAGTGATTCTGTGCAAGATCCTCGTGATCTGTTACAAAAAGTACTGGTCGCTAAATTACTCTTATAATAAAGCATAGTTATAGAATAATAAAGCACTGTTCACGAATTGGTTACCATTATTATGAAATTACTGAGCAATGCACATCCACAGATGTGCAGACTGTGCAGATCACAGTCTCCAGAACTATGCCAAATCCTACCTTCTTCTGAAAGTATCTCCTAATTATCTGCACCTGACCCTTGTGATGCTGTGAATGTGCACGTATAGTTACATCCTCCGAAAGAAGGATCTTTACTCCTTTTTTCTTCTGAATGGGCTGCGTGTGCTGAAAGCGCGGGCAATGGCGTCGGAAGCTTGGCCCTACTTCCAACATTGCCGCCTACTGGTTGGGTTACTCCGGCAAGTCACTTACCCTCCCTGAGCCTCAGTGTCTCTACTGTAGCATTCCCAAGTCTGGAATTCCATCCACTTTAGCAAGGATGGACGCGCCACATAGAGACGCGTCCCTAGCCCGCGCTTCCCACCTGTCTTGAGGCGCATCCCGCTTTCCTCAAACTTAGGAAATGCCTCTGGGAGGTCCTGTCCCCCTCCAGACTCACTACCGACCACCCGCGAACAGCAGGGTCCCCTGGGCTTCCCAAGCCCCGAACCCCTCCGCCCCGCCCGTGCGCCCTCCTCCCTCGCGTGTGCCGCACCCCCCTACCCCGCCTTCTCCCTCCGCGCCCCAGCGGCGCATGCGCGGCGCTCGGAGCGTGTTTTTATAAAAGTCTGGCCGCGGCCAGAAACTTCAGTTTGTTGGCTGCGGCAGCAGGTAGCAAAGTGACCCCAAGGGCTTGAGTGCTCCAGTAGCCACCACGTCTGGAGAACGAGCGGTTACCATGGAGGGGATCAGTGTAAGTCCAGTTTCAACCTGCTTTGTCATAAATGTACAAACGTTTGAACTTAGAGAGCAGCCCCTCCCCGAGCGGGCAGAAGCGGCCAGGACATTGGAGGTACCCGAGCTCCAAAAAAGGGTCACGGAAAGGAGTTTTCTTGACCATGGCTATATGGTGCGCGGGGTGGGGGGACCAGGGTTGGAATCTTTTCTCTGTGAGTCGAGGAGAAACGACTGGAAAGAGCGTTCCAGTGGCTGCATGTGTCTCCCCCTTGAGTCCCGCGGCGCGCGGCGGCTTGCACGCTGTTTGCAAACATAAGAACATTCTGTGCACAAGTGCAGAAAAGGCGTGCGCGCTACCTCGGGACTCAGACCTCCGGTCTCCTCCTTGGGGAAGCGGGGATTTCTTGGAGCGAGTTACATTCTCCGAATTTAGAGGCAGAGGGCGGCGTGCCTGGGCGGAGTTCCCAGAAGGAGATTGCGCCCGCTTTAACTTCGGGGATAAGCGCCTGGTGACTGTTCTTGACGCTGGGTGCGTGTTTCTGAAACTCTGTGCGGCCCATGGAGCTGTGCCAGTGTCCCGGCACAGTAGGCGGAGGGCGGGAAAGGCGGGTGGACCCACCGCGCCGATCCTCTGAGGGGATCGAGTGGCGGCAGCAGCTAGGAGTTGATCGGCCCGCGCGCTTTGGGTTTGAGGGGGGAGCTTTTCCCCTGGCCAAAGCGCGCCTCTTCCCCACGGCCGCGAGTGTCTCCTGCAGTTCGAGAGTTTGGGATCGTGCAGAGGTCAGAGGAGTGGTTTGACCTCCCCTTTGACACCGCGCAGCTGCCAGCCCCGAGACACGCGTTCCGGGGACAGGAGCGGGTATCGGCGGGGAGGGGGGAGGCGGGTGCGGTGGAGGTTAGGACCGCACCTGGGCTGCCTGGTCGCCTCAGCGAAGACATGCAGGTGCAAGTGGGGAAACCGTTTGGCTCTCTCCGAGTCCAGTTGCGATAGTTAACTGTCGGTGGTTTCCAGAAGCCTTTTGAAACCCTCTTGCTAGGGAGTTTTTGGTTTCCTGCAGCGGCGCGCAATTCAAAGACGCTCGCGGCGGAGCCGCCCAGTCTCTCCCCAGCACCCTGTGGGACAGAGCCTGGCGTGTCGCCCAGCGGAGCCCCTGCAGCGCTGCTTGCGGCCGGTCGGTGTGGCCGTGGTGGGCAGCCGCGGCGGACCGGGGCTGGACGACCCGGCTCCCACTGCCTGGAGGCTTCCAGCTGCCCGCCTCCGGCCGGGTTAACTGGATCAGTGGCGGGGTAATGGGAAGCCACCCGGGAGAGTGAGGAAATGAAACTTGGGGCGAGGACTATGGGTGCAGACCCCGTTACCTTCTCCACCCAGGAAAATGCCGTGTTCCCTAACGTCCCAAACGCACCAAGTGATAAACACGAGGATGGCAAAAGAGACCCACGCCCCAGAGGAGCGGCCGCTTGGGGGAGGAGGTGCCGTTTGTTCATTTTCTGGCACTCCCGGCCAATATACTCCAAGCGCCAAAGGGCCTTCGTTTTAAGACCCCATTCTCTTTACCCACTACATGTTGCTTGAAGCGCAGAATGATTTGTGTTTAGGCAGGCGTGGGAAAATTGAGTTTTTGCGCCGTAGGAGAATGAGTCTTTGCAACGCCCCGCCCTCCCCCCGTGCTCCTCCCTCCCCTCTTCCCTCCCTTGGCGAAAACTTCGTACAAAAGTTAATCACAGCCCCTCCTCGCAGCACCCACCCCACCCCCCCACGCCGCCTGGGAGTGGCCTCTTTGTGTGTGTGTGTGTGGCTTTTTTTTTTTTTTCCTCCTAAGGAAGGTTTTTTCTTCCCTCTAGTGGGCGGGGCAGAGGAGTTAGCCAAGATGTGACTTTGAAACCCTCAGCATCGCAGCGCCCTTTTGTTCTAAACAAAGAATTTTGTAATTGGTTCTACTAAAGAAGGATATAATGAAGTCACTATGGGAAAAGATGGGGAGGAGAGTTGTAGGATTCTACATTAATTCTCTTGTGCCCTTAGTCCAGTACTTCAGAATTTCCTGAAGAAAGCAAGCCTGAATTGGTTTTTTAAATTGCTTTGAATTTTTTTTTAACTTGGATAATGCTTGCTGAATTGGAAGTGAATGTCCATTCTTTTGACTCTTTTGCAGATATACACTTCAGATAACTACACCGAGGAAATGGGCTCAGGGGACTATGACTCCATAAAGGAACCCTGCTTCCGTGAAGAAAACGCTCATTTCAATAGGATCTTCCTGCCCACCATCTACTCCATCATCTTCTTGACTGGCATTGTTGGCAATGGATTGGTCATCTTGGTCATGGGTTACCAGAAGAAACTGAGAAGCATGACGGACAAGTACAGGCTGCACCTGTCAGTGGCCGACCTCCTCTTTGTCATCACGCTACCCTTCTGGGCAGTTGATGCCGTGGCAAACTGGTACTTTGGGAACTTCCTGTGCAAGGCGGTCCATGTCATCTACACAGTCAACCTCTACAGCAGTGTCCTCATCCTGGCCTTCATCAGTCTGGACCGCTACCTGGCCATCGTCCACGCCACCAACAGTCAGAAGCCAAGGAAGCTGTTGGCTGAAAAGGTGGTCTATGTTGGTGTCTGGATCCCTGCCCTCCTGCTGACTATTCCCGACTTCATCTTTGCCAGCGTCAGTGAGGCAGATGACAGATACATCTGTGACCGCTTCTACCCCAATGACTTGTGGGTGGTTGTGTTCCAGTTTCAGCACATCATGGTTGGCCTTATCCTGCCTGGTATCGTCATCCTGTCCTGCTATTGCATTATCATCTCCAAGCTGTCACACTCCAAGGGCCACCAGAAGCGCAAGGCCCTCAAGACCACGGTCATCCTCATCCTGGCTTTCTTCGCCTGCTGGCTGCCTTATTACATTGGGATCAGCATCGACTCCTTCATCCTCCTGGAAATCATCAAGCAAGGGTGTGAGTTTGAGAACACTGTGCACAAGTGGATTTCCATCACCGAGGCCCTAGCTTTCTTCCACTGTTGTCTGAACCCCATCCTCTATGCTTTCCTTGGAGCCAAATTTAAAACCTCTGCCCAGCACGCACTCACCTCTGTGAGCAGAGGGTCCAGCCTCAAGATCCTCTCCAAAGGAAAGCGAGGTGGACACTCATCTGTTTCCACTGAGTCTGAGTCTTCAAGTTTTCACTCCAGCTAACACAGATGTGAAAGACTTTTTTTATACGATAAAGAACTCTTTTTTTAAGTTACACATTTTCAGATATAAAAGACTGACCAATATTGTACAGTTTTATTGCTTATTGGATTTTGTCTTGTGTTTCTTTAGTTTTGTGAGGTTTAATTGACTTATTTATATAAATATTTTTTTGTTTCATATTGATGTGTGTCTAGGCAGGACCTGTGGCCAAGTTCTTCGTTGCTGTATGTCTGGTGGTAGGACTGTAGAAAAGGGAACTGAACATTCCAGTGCGTGTAGTGAATCACGTAAAGCTAGAAAAGATCCCCAGCTGTTTATGCATAAATAATCTCTCCATTCCCGTGGAACATCTCTTTCTTCCTGTTCTTAAGACGTTTGGTTACACCATGTGATTTTGCTGTAGAAGATGGCACTTATAACCAAAGCCCAAAGTGACATAGAAATGCTGGTTTTTCAGTTTTAAGGAGTAGGTTGATTTCAGCACCTACAGTGTACAGTCTTGTATTAAGTTGTTAATAAAAGTACATGTTAAACTTACTTAGTGTTATGTTCTGATTTCTGTTGACATTCTTTTGGCTGGCAGAAGACAAAAATAATAATAGATACGTTTATGGTATGCAAAGCACTATCCTAGGTATTTCATTGTAATATTTTACTTACGCCTTATCACAACTCTGTGATAGATTCTGCTTCTGTTACTAATTACATCTTATAGAAGAGGAAACGGAGGCACAGAAAGCCTAAGTAACAAAGGCATGTAGTAAGTAGCAAAGCCTGTATTTGAAACCAGGTAACATGACTTACGAATCTGAAGCCTTAACCACTTCAAATTCAGATGAAAGTTTAGAAATGGCCAGCCAGCATCCATTTGTACGAAAGATCATCTTTCAGAAGGATAAGCATGTATAAAGAAGAAAAGGTATGCAATCATGTTTGGATTTTACTCCACCATCCACTTGTGAAACCCAAGTCTGTGCAATGCCAGGCAGTGTGTGCTTTCCTCATCCAGTCTTCTTAGTGTAGATAACCATCACTCCCTTTTTCACAGACAAGAGAACTGAGATTCAGAGACTTTCCATACATGGCACTTTCAAGGGGGCAGAGTCAAGAACTAATTATTGTTCCAGCTCTTGATCTTAACTATTACCCACTATTGTCCTTCAGAACACCTGGGCATAAGTCAACTGAACTGCTAATAAAGAAAGCCAAAAGTGAATGTTTTCTTCACAAAATTAACCATGACCAAAATACTCCTCTTGTAATACCTTCCATGCAAATCTCAACACTTTTATTCTTAAACTACTGCAACACCTAGCACCTCCTCAAGGACTCAGCCAAGCAGCTACAAGTTAATACTGTTATTTATTAGTCAGAAGGAAGGTCTACTGAAGCAAGCTCCTTGTTGCTCACATTTTGCACAAGATTTTGGAGACTTATGTAACCACCCGTTGCTATTTACATGACCATTGTGCAAACCCCAGGCTCTTGAGTAAATTTCAGCTTCAGTTTCCATTTAAAGATAATTTCTAAACTAGCCATACCTACCTCACATTGGAACACAAACAGGGTACTCCAGGCATACACTCAGATAATAAGTAGGTTATAATTAGGGCAATATTTGGTCTACTTTTAGTAATTGTTTCTGGCACAGAAAATCCATTTTGGAGGAAAAATTGCAATGCCTTATCTTTCTGAGGCAAATCACATTTGTTCAAGGCAAATTATAGATCCTGTGAAGGGAAATAACTTAATTACTTAAAATAGAATCCAATTTGGCTGTACATTTTTGCTGCCGTCTATGGATCTGGGGTAATTCAAAGTGGTATTCGTATTCCACTTGAGGACACAATTAGATTTCAGATAGGAAATTATCTTGAGGTTTCTTGGTTTTCCCTGGGAAGCCTAATTGGATCACCCTTCATTTAAGCATAGTTTTACATGCACTCTCTCAAAGGCTTAGTCTTAAAGCCACGACCATTGAGACAGACTTCAATTGAACCCTCTCTATAAATATTTATTCTCTGGGAGACAATAGAAGAAATTCTTGGAAGGCATGCTTTTTCTTTCTCATCTTGGCTTGAAACCTCCTTACCCCAGATTCCTCTCCTTTACCGTGGAGTCACAACAAAAGGAACTGAGCCAAAACAAAATTCCCAGTGTCACCAGTTTTAACGGGTATTTCATTCTCCCTTGGAACAAAGGTGGGATAGCTTTTTTACGAAAAGAAAAACAAGCCTTGGCTCTCTCCCTGCCCCAGAAGTGTGCCCCCCACCCACATCATTCTCCGTCCCAACCCTGCCATGTTAGAGCGTCTCCAAAGCGTTCCCTGTGTCGTGGTTTGTCTGACAATGTGGGGAAACCCAGTCTGCTGGCCAGCCCTTGCATGAAGTAGCTGACTGTTCCCTCTCCTCATCTCTTATGAATGGGGTCCTTGAAGGTCAGTCATGTAGATTCAGTTGTATAATGGAAGCTAAAATATTTAAATTGTATGCATGCTGACAATAACGGCATACATCTGATATCTAACTTATTAGTAACATTAAGCCTGTAACTGGGGAGGGGAAGTGGATGTTTTTTCCTGCAAAGCCTTTGTTTTCCTAAAATGACACTTGAAAATTTATCTCCCCACTGTAGGTTTCCCAGCCCCTTTTACAATTATGCTTAAATTAAAATAATGATTCTGGGATACTCTTTTGGAGAGATGCCCTACAGGTTTTATTTTAATAATTGAACTAAGTGTTTGTGACTTTCTCCTAGATATTGTCAAATATTAAATAAAGGCTCCATAAACAATTGAGCTGTCATTATTCCCAGAAAATACCCATTCAGGAGGGGCAAGGATCCCTGGAGACAAAATTTAGATTACTTTGGAAAATAATCAAGGCATCCCCCGACACCTAGAAATGCAGAAACGCAAACTTGCAGCCTGGCATCGTAGAAATTTGCTCCACGCACGTTGAGGAAGTCTCACCCATGGCTGCCAGTGTGACTTAGTCAGTCAGTGCTGGAGAGACCCACAAGCAGCCAGACAGATAGCATTCCCATGGACACAGCTTCAGAGGGAGGCTGGTGCCTTAGGGGCCAATAAAATAGTTGAAATGAATTCTTTAAACACAATGGTCATCAACTGGGGGCAATTTGCCCACTAGGGAACATTTGGTAAGGTATGGAAACATTTGGGGTCATCATACTGAGGAAGTAGGGCACGGGGAGGAGGAGTAGATGAGGTGCTAGTGGCATCTAGTGGGGAGGGGCCAGGGATGCTGCTAGACATCCTACAACACACAGGACAGCCCCCACAACAAAATGATCTGGCCCAAAATGTCAGTAATTCCCAAAATTGAGAATCCCTATTTTAAGGTGATAATAATCAAAATAAGGATTTAGCCAACCAGTACAATTCTCCGAAATAGCATGAATCCATAAAAAGCTTGGTATTTGCTATGGGCTGAATGTTTGTGTTCTCTCAAAATTCTCATGTTGAAATCCTAACCCTCAAGGTAATGGTATTAAGAGATAGGGTCTTCGGGAGATGATTAGGTCATAAGCATGCAGCCCTCACAATTTGTAGTGCCTTTATAAAAGAGATCCCAGAAATCTAGCTAGCCCTTCTGTCGTATAAAGAAACAGCTAGAAGGTGCCATCCATGAACCAGAAAGTGGGCCTTCACCAGACACAAAATTTGCTGGTGTCTTGATCTTGGATTTCCAAGCCTTCAGAACTGTGAGAAATAAGTTTCTGTTATTTACATGCCACACAGTCTATGGTGTTTCATTATAGTAGCTGGAACCGACTGAGACAGTATCACTGGACAGGGTTCCAGGGTAAGTCTCACTTCAATGCACTCTACTCATTCCCACCTTACTGAATCCCTACAATTCTCTTCTACATTTATTTCAGTGTTACTTTGTCATCGTGACATCTTTCTCTTTGCCTGTTTTCTTCTCTCACTGGAGTATCAGCTTCTCAAGGGCAGGGACTCTGTCATTTCTTCTCTATTCCCTGATGAGATGCCACATGTAGTGCTAGGAAGCCATCCTACAAAGGAAGATAAATGGTAAAACGCTGGAGATTCTAATTCTCATCAAATATCTGTCTCTCTAAAGCCCACGATGTTTACTCATTTAATCCTCACCACTGCCTGTGACTCAATTTGGAACACTTCCCATTTTTCTCCTTTTATTTAAAAAATGAGTGACGAGGTACCAGCCTATTGTTCCATTGTCTGAAACTGGCTTGGATTAATTTAAATCAATTTTATCAAGTCCAACAATTAAAATCTTCTAAAACCTTCTGAAAATCCTTCTTTCAACTGAAAATGCAAGCTAGCTGCAGGCTGAGTTGAGGGATCCCAATGTGAAGAAGTCACAGAAGGGACAGAGTTTTTCAAAATCAAACAAAGGTGCTCAACCAAACTACACCAGGTGCTGTGTGTTTATCTGGCAGAGCCAGTCCACTATTAAGTTGATTTACATATTACAGTTCAATTAAGCAGAACCCAACTCATCAACACTCTTAATTAAAGGGAATTACTTCCTCGTATTTGACTCTGTCTGAAGATAAGTATTGTATATTGAAATTCCAGGCACTCTCGTACGTAAGATGCAAGAGTCCCAGCAATATTGCTAGCTCCATTTTCAGGAGAGGGCACAGGCAAAGTTTAACTACAAATAAAGGGGTTAATTTTCTTTCCACTACACACACTATAAATGTGAAAACAGGACAACCAATTTCTAGGAGATGTCCTCACATTCTCAGTATATTCAGTCCAAACTTCCCTATCTTTTCTATTTCTAGGTCGAGTCCTACGTGATAGCAATAACAGTTAACATTGACCTTGAGGGCTTACTACACACCAAGGAGTTTTGATTATTTGATCTTCGTAACAGCTCTTCACAGTAAGTATTACTATTTGCCTATTCTACAGATGGAGAAACTGAAGCATAGAACAAAGCTTAAAATTGACCCAATTTCACATGTTTTATAAGTGGTAAAGCCTGGGTTTGAACCCAGGTTGTCTGACACCAGAGTGTGGCTTCCTAAGCACTACAGGAACTTTATTATTTGCTTTGATGTTAGCCAATATTCAGGAAAATAACTATGAGGTCAAAAACATCCTTCATGCTCTTCCGTGCTCTTCAGGGTTGAAGACTCGGCACTCACCTGATTGTCCTTTTGTAAGTGACAAAGCAGACACTGATGTTCTAGAAAGATCTGCACTATTTGTGGTTGAAATAAAATGGGTTTCAAGTTAACCTGATACACTGTGACTGGCATATAGTAGGAGCTTCATAATATTTTGTGGAATAAGCAAACGAATCAACAACCATAAATTCCTATTCCTGGGAGCACACAAAATTCTCTAAGTTTTTTTTTGTTGTTGTTGTTGTTGTTGTTGTTTGGTTTGTTTGTTTTTGTTTTTTGAGACAGGATCTCACTCTGACAGTCAGGCTGGAGTACAGTGGCACAAACATGGCTCACTGCAGCCTCGACCTCCTGGGCTCAAGCAATTCTCCCACCTCAGCCTCCGGTGTAGTTGGGACCACAGGTGTGCACCACCAGGCTCGGGTTATTTTCTTGTTTGTTTTGTTTTGTTTTGTTTTGTTTTGTTTTGTTTTGTTTTGTTTTGTTTTGTTTTGTTTTGTAGAGATGAGTGTCTCGGCATCTTACCCAGACTGGTCTCAAACTCCTGTACTCAAGCGATCCTCCCACCTCAGCCTCCCAAAACGCTGGAATTATAGGCATGAGCCACCACACCTGGCCCTAAGTATTCTGATTCATGTTCCTGTGTGTGACTTGACTTCCTGCCTTCATTCCTTCACTCTTTCACAGTCATTCACTTACTGAACCATTGACCGAACAACACTCTGGACCAGGCAAGTATGAAAGCTGCTCACGGTACAGTGGAAGATGTAGTCCTTTGATGTTCTACATGTGCTGGAAAATTAGCTAAAGACCTCTCAGACTTTCCAATGTCCAACATTTTAAGAAATCCAAGATTCTACCCACTCACCCAATTTTCCCATTATTTAATACCCCTCAGTCTTGCTCCTACTCGTTCCCCATTTAAGGGGTATCATATCCCAGCCCACCTCACAAGCTCAGTGAGAGGCCCCCACTCCTGATCTTCCTTCCTGCTTTACCAGCCCAAGGGAAGCTGTTCACATCATGAAGATAAGAGCAAAAGTCCTGCCAAGCCATAGGATATGGGAAAAAGCCCTGGTGGTAGTTTTTTGGCCTTCTGTTCACAGAAGACAACTTGTTAGGCTCTTGGGATTGAAGAAGGAAATCAAGACCATCATCTTGGACCACATCCCACTTCCTTTGGCAAGCCTACTCTGTCTCTATCAGTCCAAGTGAGCTTTTCCATCCTAAATTCTTAGCACATGAAGTCTGAGACATGGGAAGATCCCACACATAAAAGGCTTTTGAAAAGTTAAAAGAAGCTATTGTAAATGGCATTATTTTCTTTTTAAATTTGTAAACACTGTTTTCTCGACTAGTTCAATGTCTTAAGCACCAAGACCTTTGCAGTCTAACATAGTTAATTAATAGATACTTGATTTGATTTGATGAAAAAACAATCAGATTCCACAAGGCTGTGCCAATGTTGGCTAAAATTATATAAGGTTAGCTCAGTTGTTTAGAACTTGAGGTTTCCAAAGCCAAAATCAAGGGTGCCAGTCCCCCTGGGGCCATTTTTAAAGTAATGCTGCACCTGAATGTAAGCTCTATGAATGTAAAGACTAGATAGGTCTGTTTTGTTCATAGCCATATTTCCAGTGTCTAGAACATTGGTCACAAGCTTTTCTGTAAAGGGCCAGGTAGCAAATACTTTAGGCTCAGAGGGCATGTAGTTTCCAGCACAACTACTCAACTCTGCCACGGTAACAAGAAAATGCGTAAAAAAGTGAGGGTGCCTGTTGTGTCCCAATAAAATTGTGTCTGTGGACACTGAAATTTGAATTTCATGAAATTTTCATGTGTCATGAGATATTCTACTTTTGATTTTTTTTCAATCACTGAAACATGTAAAAACCATTCTTTGCTTCTCCACTATTAAAAACAAAAAACAGGTGGCAGGCCAGATCTGACCTTCAGGCTGTGGTTTACCAACCCCTGGTCTAGAATATGCTTAAGCGATAGTAGAAATTTGATAAAAATGAACAAGTGAAACTCGAAATATAGGAAAGTTTACTCTTTAAGCTTCAGGCACTGAAAGCCCCAGAGAACCGGTGACTTTATTCACATAAATATGATACCTACCACTTATAAGGCACCTTTACCATTGACAAAATGCTTTCACCGGTAACCCTCAATGTAGGTCTGGGTTCTGGTTTGCTATATTGCTTGGCAAAATCTTGCTTCTTTATTGGGTCTTTTATTTTAGAAAGAACTATCTGGGGTAAGAGTGTTGCTTTTTTAAATCCATCTTTGTGCAGCTGTGTTACTTTCATCTCCCAGAGTGGCAATAAACATGGCATCTCCTTCTCTTATAAGTCCCTGAAGCTAGAGCAGTGACATCTCACTAATAAAAGTTGTTGAGGTGCGCTGACTAACCTTCGTCTGGTGTGAGCCACATCAGCTTTGCTCCTCCAAAGTCATAATCACCAATCACAACTTTTGGCAGTGACTCCACAGACAGTCTGTAAACAGGACAAAAGAAAAAGCCGTAATCCATGGCAATGAATAGTGTTTCACGGCCACAAGCTGAGCCACAAAAGCCCAAGAAAAATCAATGGTGCAGAAAGCGTTTTGGACCTGACCCCAGGTCTTGGGGGAAGGAGGATAATTCTGCTCTTTCCTTTTAGCCTTCAGGTGCCACGTGGGAATATCAAAATCAATCTCCAAGGGGCTGCTCTATTCTATCTCTTACCAGAAACATCTCCAAGCAAATTCATTACTTTGTAGAACACTCTTCCCAAGGTGAGAGGCCCAACTTCTGTTTCAGATGAAAAGAACGTGAGAAGATGCTGAGGAAATTGCCAAGTGCTTTCTGTATAAATGTGGGTTTTCTGCTAGATCTGGATGACGGCACAAAGTGGCTGCTCAGTCCCCATGGTCCAGAGTAAAGAAGGACAAGCCGTTCGGGCTAAGGTGGCCCTGAAAAAAAATCCCTGGCCAGCTGGAAACCCCATGCGTATGGAGTGGAAAAGAAGAGAGATGTGTGGAAATCGTAAATAAAATCAGAAAGGACTCAAAGTACTCCTTCACAAAAGAGGAAATAAAACTGATAAACAAAAATATGAGGAAATGTTCAACCTCACTGGCAACCAAATAAATGAAAATCAAAACAACAACACACTGTTTCTTACTTATCAAACTAGCACACATTTTTAAAATAGTAACGTCCCAAGGGCCAGAGTACAGTGAGCCAAGCACCACTGAGCCCTGCTAGTCAGACATAAGCTGGGCAGACCTTTCCAAAGCCAAGGGCAAATGTCTCCAGAGCCTCTACGCTCATCCCCCTTTGATACAGAGAGACATGATACCATTTCTAGACATCTGATTTCAAGAGACATATCCTAAATCTTAAAAATATTCTGTGTACAAAGTTGAGTATTACATTTGTAATAACAACAAAAAAACTGGCGTTTGCCTAAATATCTGACAGCAAAATGAGAATGAAACAAACTATGGTGAATCTACAGAATGAAATATTCAGCTTCTTAATCAATGTTTAAAAGAAAATGTTTTAAACATTCCTCCCTTCTCTACACCTTTTAAAACAAGCCACCATGCACGGCCGATTGGCTTGTTTTAAAAGGTATACAGAAGGGAGGAAAGCTTATTAGAAAATGTTTATGATGTGTGAAATGAAAGAAGCAGGTTTAATAGTCTTTGCATATTTTTTTTAAAAAGATAAAATGTTGTCAGCAGTAGTTAAGTAATAAGCTTTGGGGCAATTGTAAAATATTTTTTTCTTTTGATTTCTCCCTATTTTCCAAACTTACTATAATGAATAATGAAAAGATAATTGGCTTGGGGTTGTTGTTGTTGTTGCTGTTGTTTGTTTGTTTTTTGAGACAGAGTCTCATTCTGTTGCCCAGGTTGGAGTGCAGTGGCACCATCTCAGCTCACTGCAACCTCTGCCTCCTGGGTTCAAGCAATTATCATGCCTCAGCCTCCCAAGTAGCTGAGATTACAGGTGTGTGCCACCACATCCAGCTTTTTTTTTTTTTTTTTTTTTTTTTTTTTCCCAGGAGATACTCCCCCTTTTCTCCACCCCGGGGGTACAGGGGCCCCAGTTCACC
>NW_016809075.1:887554-905200 GCF_001698545.2 Rhinopithecus bieti
CCGGACTTTTTTTTTGTATTTTTAGTAGAGGTGGGGTTTCACCATGTTGATCAGGCTGGTCTCAAACTCCTGACCTCAAGTGATCCACCCACGTTGGCCTCCCAAAGTGCTGGGATTACAGGCGTGAATAGATTGGGTTGTTTTAAAAGGTGTAGGGAAGGGAGGAAAAAAGTGTACAATTCCCAAGGATCCTTCCTAGGCTATAAATACTCCAAGAAAGAAGCCTCATCTCCTCCTTTTCTTTTTTTAATCAACTCAGGACCCAACTAGGTACTAGATAAATGATTGTTGAGTTGGACTGAAATAGGCATTTGTAGGATATTTAAAGAAAAAATCAGACATACATATTACCCTCAAGGTACTTAGAATATAGTAGAGTTATGTACTGCATAACAATGTTTTGATCAAGGACAGGCTGCGTATATGATAGTGGTGCCATAAAATTATAATACCATGCATTTACTGTACCTTTTCTATGTTTATATGGCTTAAGATACAAAAATACCCTTGTGCTACGGTTGCCTATGGTATTCAGTGTAGTACCACACTGTAAGCTTTATAGCCCAGGAGCAATAGGCTGTGCAGCCTAGGTGTGTAGCAGGCTGCACCATCTAGCTTTGTGTAAGTACGCTTTGTGATGTTTGCACAAGGATGAAATCGCCTCACCACACATTTTCCAGAACACATCCTGGTCACTGAACAATACATGACTATAGTAGGGTTTACTAATAGCAGAAATCCTAACATTATATTCCCAGTAGTGTCTTTGATACAGTCTAGCATTTCTGAACTGAAGGTCATGATCTCAAGGAAGCATTCTAGAGAATTCCCAAAGTACAGGAGAATGCAACTCAGGGCTGTGTGGGAGCAGCCACAGGCCAGACTGAACTTATGGCAAGTGAGACTATTTCAAATCAACACATACTCATGGCACCATCTTCACAAGACCGGCCTGTTAAGGCTTTAGTAGAAGCAATACAGATCTGGGGTTTCTCAAAGCACTTCTCCCAGAGAGGTCAAGTCTTTCAAAATCCACAGGAAAGTAAATATACTAGAAAGCCCTAACGGAAATCTCTGAAAGGGTTAGGCATTCACACATGACGGCAATAGTGTGGGGGCCTGAAATGGGAACAATGTGTAAGTGGTCAATCCTAAATATTCCATTTTTGTATTGTATTAGAAAGGAAATGTCATGTTGGGGAAGAACTTCCTTCATTCGCATAAGTCCTCAGAATATAACCGCACACAACAATGGTGGTTTGCAGCATGTCACATATGCAAGGTTCCAAGGTGGGGAAAGCCAACAAAAAAGACCAATGCTCACTTCGTGGAGAGGATTCTGCAAGTCTGTTACTTTTATTTCTTGAGATAGGCTCAAGAATCAGATAGAAAACAGGGACTAGAAAGGAAAAGCTAACATTTTGCCTGTAGTTAAAATAAAACTAATATATTGACCAGGCGCAGTGGCTCACGCCTATAACCCCAATACTTTGAGAAGCCGAGGTGGGTGAATCACCTGAGGTCAGGAGTTCAAGACCACCCTAGCCAACATGGCGAAACCCCATCTCTACTAAAAATACAAAAATGAGCCAGGCATACTGGCACACACCTGTAATCCCAGCTACTTGGGAGGCTGAGACAGGAGAATTGCTGGAACCCGGGAGGCAGAGGTTGCAGTGAGCTAACATTACACCACTGCACTCCAGACTGGGTGACAGAGTGAGACACTGGTTCAAATAAATAAATAAATAAAATTAATATATTCATAAGTAACAAGTGAACAATTTTTATTATTATCCTCAAAAACAATATGTCCAAATGTGACTATAAACTCTCCTAAAAAGTGTATGTTTTAATGACAAAGATACTACCTATTTTGATTTCGATTTTAAATTCACATGGTAAAGACATTTCTATTCATAGTTTCAAGTGTATGGTCATTTATAACTTGAAATCTGTTTCTTTGTCACAATGTATGACTTACCTGGTCAAGCATCACAAGCCTACCTAGGAATTATCAAGGGATTTTGGTCTCAAACTGCATTATACTTATAGATATACTTATGTAATTCTGTGGCTATAAATTAAACATTAAAGGAAGGATATTAATTATTTGCTTTATTTCACATAATTTTTATTTTTTACTTTATTTTATTGTATTTTATTTCTATTTCCATTAACATCCAACACAAGTTAAAATACTTTAAGCTGGGCACAGTGGTGCGTGCCTGCAGTCCCAGCTACTCAAGAGACTGAGGCAAGAGGTTTGCTTGAGCCCAGGAGTTTGAGACCAGCCTGGGCAACATAGCAAGACTCCATCTCAAAAAAAAAACCGAAACAAACAACAACAAAAAATCTTTACACAAAAGAGTTGCTTACTGGCTGTTTTATGGGCCTCTGTTATGGGCTGAATTGCACATCCCCCGCTAAAATTCCTATGTTGAAGCCCTGACCCCCAGTACCTCAGAACGTGACTGTATTAGGAAATAGTGTTTTTAAAGAGATAAGTAGGGTGAAATGAGATCACTGGGATGAGCCCTAATCTGACATAACTGGTGTTCCTATAAAAAGAGGAGATCAGGGCATAGACACACACAGAGGGAGACCATGTGAAGACATGGGGAGAAGATGGCCATCTACAAGCCAAGGAGAATGGCCTCAGAAGAAATCAATTCTACTGACACCTTGATCTTGGGCTTCCATGCTCTAAAACTATGATACAATGAATTTCTGTTGTTTAAACCCCCCAGACTGTGGTACTTCATTATGGCAGCCCAAGGAAACTAATACATCCTCCGTCTAAAATGCTGTTATAGTATGTCTTGTTCTTGCCTCTTCTGTTCAATAAAAATAGAGAAAAAAAAACCTTGTTGTTAAGATATACATTCATTCATTCATTCAACAAATATTTATTGAGCATCTACTATGTGTCAAGTGTTGGGATAGGACAGTAACAAACACAGTGTCAGACCCCATGAGCTTATAGGCTAGTCACACAAGAATTACTCTTTTTCTGGAATTATTCTTTATTTCAGAAATAGGCCTTATAAATTGGCCTATAAACTAAATATCTTCTTAGGGAATGAACTGGGAAAGAAAACTGACAATAAAACAAAATAATTAAATTTCTAACATTTTAATGTCACATCAGTATATTGCTGGAAGCCCTCTGCATCCATCGTATCTTTTGGGAAGCAGACGCTGATACAGAGTTAGGAGTGCAAGAGGTTTATGAGAGAGTATCGGGTATGAAGCTGGAAGGAGAAAGAAAGCAGACTAGGAATAGAAAGGCTTCAGACTGTGATCTTGGAGAGAAAGCAAGATTGGGAAGAGACAGCCTCAGACCACAGTGCAGATCCAACAAAGTCTTGGCCAACCCAACTGAGAGCTCCCAAGGAAAGGGTACCTGTTAGAGAAGTCCTGCACTGAGCAGAAATGGCCCTGGAATTTCAACCATGCTCCATCATTGGCTGGGGGCTGCCTGGGAAGAGCAAGCACAGACGCCTCTGCCAGAAAGAGGCGCTCCCAGCTGGAAATTGTTGACTAATTGGGCTCATGGAAAGCTCTTTCTTAACGGGAGATCTGAGCAGCACCTCCTCGATGGTCACAGCCTCCAAAAGGTGATATAAGGACCTGATTTTCTAGAGATTTTTTTCTAAGTCAGTACAGTCTATTCCTTTACACTTAAAACATAGGAACATCTCTCAGCAAATGCTTTGACAGCCAAAATCAAGGTCTCTAAAGAAATGTATTTTTAACATCTGATATAACTTTAACTTGCCAAATATTTATATAGCAGAAATAAAACTTACATTGTACAGTTTTGTTAAAGTGTAATATGTCTCTATAGGCAAAAGTAGTGTTTGCCCAAAAAATAAAATTGTGCTTTTCAATGCAACTTTAGGATTTGGAAACTAAAGAAGTCAAATATTGGGAGTTTGAGCTTTTACTCATTCATTAATTCCATTACTACATTTCAGGTGCTATGCTAGGTGCTTAACACAGCAAAACATACATAGCCCCTGCTCATATGAAACTTAGAAGAGGAGAAACGAACTTTAAATAATCTGGGAATAAACAGACACATTTATAAAGTGAGCATAGGTCTCTGAAAAAAAGAGAAACTGACCTGAACTGATTTAGACTAGGGGTAGGCCAGAGGTCAAGGAAATGTTAACTGTGCTGGCATCTAGGGATGAGTGTGTGTTTGGAGAGGGTAAGGGGTACAGGAAATGACAGCATGAAGGACATGTGCAAAGGCCCTGTGGCAGGAAGAAGTCAGCGAAACTGAGACTCTGTGGCCAGATCTCTAAGATCAGAGGAGAAGTGGTGCCAGGGGAGGCCAGAGAATCAAGACACAGTCACCTCTAGCCTGAATCTGCTAAGGTACATCAGGGACTTCGATCCTTGTTCTAAGAGCAACGGGAAGTGTTTTTTTTTTTTTTTTTTTTGAGACAGAGTCTCGCTCTGTCGCCCAGGCTGGAGTGCAGTGGCCAGCTCTCAGCTCACTGCAAGCTCCGCCTCCTGGGTTCACGCCATTCTCCTGCCTCAGCCTCCCAAGTAGCTGGGACTACAGGCGCCCGCCACCTCGCCCGGCTAGTTTTTTGTATTTTTTAGTAGAGACGGGGTTTCACCGTATTGGCCAGGATGGTCTCGATCTCCTGACCTCGTGATCCACCCGTCTCGGCCTCCCAAAGTGCTGGGATTACAGGCTTGAGCCACCGCGCCCGGCCAGGAAGTGTTTTAAGCAGGGGTGGCTACCACAATCTGTCTGTGTTTTGGTGTTTTGAAATGAGAAATTTGACTGTGGTATAAACAGGAAATTAGAAGCGCCCTGAGTAGATCTGGAAAGGCCACCGAGTAAGACAGTGTGTGATTCAGGTGGAGATAACAGTCCCAGTCACATACTGACGTCTCCTTAACTTCCATAATGCATGTTCCAAAACGGGCATTCTGGGGAGGACACCATGGCCTGGGAGACACTACCCTGTCATTGAAATTAAAAGGTCCTGAGGGTTACAAAACAGACACGTAAAATGACTTCATTCATCTGGGTTTACTTACCAAAGTTTTACTGTTACAATGTCACCTCAAACCCCCCACTGTCCAAAACAGAAGGGGTCCCCATAAACCAAATCTGGCTCCAAACCACTTTCTCCCACGCACCACACCATCTTGTCTCCTCACATTTTACTTGTGGGATCTGGATGCCACCTGTGGCACTTCCTCCTCCTTCATCCCTGTGTTCAGCGTGTCTCTGAGTGATCCTGGCAGGAAGAACCTGCTGGCAGGTCCCCGTCACCTTCCACCTCATCCTGCACCCCTGCCACAGGGACCGGGCCACACCCACATGTCTGTCCAGAAGAACTGTAGCTTACAGGAACAAAGACAACTGAACCTTGTTTACTCATTGTATTTCACAAGTATAGCCATTGGATTTAAACCTTGTTCCTTTCATGAAAGTTTCCTATACTACTCTGGCCACCTTCTCCGCAAATTCTTAAAACCAGTAGTCCATACTATGCAATTTATTTCTGAATCACTATCTTACTCTTTAATTGGCTACAATTTCCTAAATGGTGAAATAAGAGATATGTAGCACAACTGATCTGCAAACAGTATCTTATGTGGATACCTAATATGGAAAATATAAAATAATAACTGTTCTAATTAAACAAGGGGTAGCAGACCCGGAAAATTTATCCTGTGCCCCCT
This sequence comes from Rhinopithecus bieti, assembly GCF_001698545.2. Classification (NCBI taxonomy): domain Eukaryota; kingdom Metazoa; phylum Chordata; class Mammalia; order Primates; family Cercopithecidae; genus Rhinopithecus; species Rhinopithecus bieti. The sequence goes on from NW_016809075.1 coordinate 893,270, forward strand.
ACTTCCTGGCCACCCCTGAGACACCCCATCAGAAGGACATAAGAAGCCTAACCTGAGAATCACTAGACTTGGAAGCCTCTAGGGTCTCTTCCAGCCCTAACATTCTGTGGTCTGTAATTTCTTAAATGTCACTTGGTTTCATCCTTTCCTCTAAATTCTCACTATAACACAGTTCAGGCCTTTTTCACCTGCAGCCTACAAGATTGCAAATTGGTTTCCTTATACCCCAAGTATTCTAGGTGGAATGGTGTCTCCCAAAAAAACCCATGTCCACCCAGAACCTGAGCCTGAACTTATTTAGAAATAGGGTCTTTGAAAATGTAATCAGTTAAGATGAGGTGATACCTGAGTAATGTAGGTCATATATCCAATATGACAGGTATCCTTTTAAGAAGAGGAGACCCAGAGAAAGGAGGGACACATAGGGGAACACCTTGCGACAGCAGGCAGAGATGGGAATCATGCTGCCACGACCATGGAACCCCAAGGATTACCGACAAGCACCAGGAGCTAGAAAGGGTAAGGGAGAATCCCCCTAGAGACCTCAAAGAGAGTATGACCCTGCTGACACTTCTGTTTCAGACTTGTGACCCCCATCACTGTGAGAGAATAAATTTCTGTTGTTTTAAGGTCTCTCGTTTGTGGGAATTTTCTATGGAAGCCCTAGGAAATGTATCCATCCAACTAAAATCCACTTTACACATTCCTCCCGGATTTATTTTTCTTAACCTCTGCTCTCATCTTGTTCTTCTACTACTTATTTCACTTCAGGAAGTACTAGATTATTATAGCAACTACTATGTGGTAAGCATCCTATTGAAGCCGGGTGTGTGAAGGTGAACAACACCAACATGGCCCACTTCCATGCAGCTTCCAGTCTAGGAGGGAAGACAGGTATTAGACGAACACAGGCCGGGCTCAGTGACTCACACCTGTAATCCCAACACTTTGGGAGGTTGAGGCGGGAGGATTGCTGAGATCCTGGGCCCAAGACCAGCCTGGCAACATAGTGAGACCCCATCTCTGAAAAAATTATCTGGGCATGGTGGCTTATGCCTGTAGTCCCAGCTACTCAGGAGGCTGAGGTGAGAGAATTGCCTGAGTCCAGGAGGTCAAGGCTGCAGTGAGCCATGATTGTGCCACTGCATTCCAGCCTGGCTGACACAGTGAGACCCCTGTCTTAAAAAAAAAAAAAACCACACACACACATATACAATAAAAACAAAAACAGAGACTCCATTTAATGTAGAATTATAAATTGTGATGTATTATTAATGAAAAGAATAGGTTGTTATGAAACACAATTGGAGACCCGAGGAAGAGGGAGCTAGGCTGGTGCCTGAAAGAGAAATAGGAGCTGAGCTGACAAAGCATGAAGGAGCAGACATGGAGACGCAGAGACAGCATGTGAGCAGAGGCCTGGGGTGGGAAAGGGCCTGGCATATTTGAGGAACTAAAATGGAAAGAAGGCCTCTGTGGCTGAGGCCTGGTGAGCGAGGGGAAAGTGACACACAGTAAGGCTGGGAAAGAAAGCAAAGGCCAGATCATAGAGGATCAAGTTCAGGACACTCAGGACTTTATTTTAATGAAATGAGAAGGCACTGAGAGGTTTCCAACAGGAACACAACATAAGGCATTTAAGTTTTAAAGTTGTCTTTGGCTGCACTTAGTTGAAGGGTCATATGGGGACAAAATTAAAATGAGGTGACCAGTTAGGAGGCAATGTAGTAGCTGCACACGAATTTGGATTGTGGATAGATCTCAATTACACTTTTTAGGTAACACTGGTAGGACATGCTGATACACTGGATCTGAAGAAGGATAGGGTATTCACTGCTTTCTGGCTTGAGAAATTAGGTGGATGGAGATGAAGTTTATGAGGTGGGGAAGACTGGGTATGTTAGGGCCACAGTCTAAGCTCCTGTTCAGAATGGTCCCAAAGCACAGTGGTTCAAAAAAGATGGAAACATTTCTCTCTCACATAAGAAACCACAAGTAGAGAGTCTGGGGCTGGGAAGGCAGCTCTGGCACCCTAAGTGCAAGGTTTCTGTCTTTAGTTGTAGCTGTGTTAGGCTTCAGCCCTTACAACCGTGTCTCAGCCAGGAGGGAGAGGACAATTTTAGGGCCACGACCTGAAAGCGCCCTGCATCCCTTCTATGACATCTCGTCGGTCAGAGCCTAGCCACAAGATCACACCTAACTGAAATGGAGGCATGAAGTGAAGCCTCTGGTTGGGCAGCTATATACCAAACTAAAATTGAAGAGTCCTTTTACTAAAGAAGAAAAGTAGAAAGGATGTTTGTGGGCAACCAGCAGCCTCAGCCTAACTAGAGTGGGGTCAGTTTGTAAGTGGGAATAATGAACATGTGAGTGGGCGGTTCCTGGGGGATATCTTAGTGGAGATGGGAAGTAGGCAGATGAAAATGTGAGTCTAAGGAGCTCCAGGGGTAGGATGAGGCCAGAGATAGGTGTTTGAGAGTTATCTCCATGCAGATGGCATTTAAAGGGATCAAGATTAAATCAAGTACAGTAGATAGAGAACAGGGCCAAGAACTGAACCCTGAGTGCTTCTAACTCTTAGAGGCTGAGTGGAGGCGGATGAACTTGCAAAGGGGACTGGGAAGACAGTGAAGTTCAAGAAAAGCCAAAAGTGTAGGGTCTATGGAAGCCAAGAGCAGACAGCATTTCCAGAAGGATGGCCCATTGTATAACATGCTGAGACACTAAGACAAGGATCAGACACTGATAATGCATCTCCACTGCCCGTCTAACCTTTTCTACTTTCCATCAGTCTTTAAGGGAGGCCAAGGTAGGCAGACCACAAGGTCAGGAGTTCGAGACCAGCCTAGCCAATATGGTGAAACCCCGTCTCTACTAAAAATACAAAAATTAGCCCGGCGTGGTGCTGTGCATCCATAGTCCCAGCTACTCAGGAGGCTGAGGCAGGAGAATCACTTGAACCCAAGTGGTGCAGCGTGCAGCGAGCCAAGATTGCACCAGTGCACTCCAGCCTGGGTGACAGAGTGAGACTTTGTCTCAAACAAATAATAAATTAAATTAAATTAAATTAAGAGACAGACTCTCGCTCTATTGCCCAGCCTGGAGTGCGGTGGTGCCATCATAGCTCATTGCAGCCTCAACCTCCTGGCTCAAGTGATCCTCCCACCTGAGCCTCCCAAGTAGCTGGAATTACAGGGGTGAGCCACTGTGCCCAGCTCCATCAAAGTCTTTGGAATCTGTTTTTAGCCTGTCTATGCAAACATTTTTCTCTCTACTTCCCATTCTAACGACATATCCACATTCTCAGTCCCTACACATATCAACTGGTTCCCATCTTTCATCAGACTCTTCCTTCAACCTGAATTGATATTTCTCCCCATTAGCTAGTTAACCAAGTTATCTCCATTCTTCAAAGCTCCCCACTCATGAAGTTGTCTTTGACCCTTACAGCCCAGAGTTGAATGCTAAATTGCTTTCTTGCTGCATTTTATGTATTATTTTTACTCTCTAACTCCAAAGGGTAGAGACCACATGACATATGTTCCATATTCCCAATAAGCTAATAGACTTAGCCAGGTTCCCAAGTTAATGAGTACCCAGTATTTACTAGCTAAGGTGCAAATATAATACTTTCTAGATACAATAATTGGGAATAGATGTTTAGCATTTTAGGTGTAGATGGACCTTTGAGATTATCTGATTCAAATCTCCAACTTATCCATGAAAAGTCTAAAGTCAAAGAAACAGGAAAATGTTTTCTCTGTATTTAAAACAGACTGCAAGTTAATATTCAATCACCATCCTCATCAATGAGTGCCATTGAAACACTGTGCTTCACTAAATTCACTTTTTTTTTTTTTTGAGACGGAGTCTCGCTCTGTCGCCCAGGCTGGAGTGCAGTGGCCGGATCTCAGCTCACTGCAAGCTCCGCCTCCCGGGTTCACGCCATTCTCCTGCCTCAGCCTCCCGAGTAGCTGGGACTACAGGCGCCCGCCACCTCGCCCGGCTAGTTTTCTGTATTTTTTTAGTAGAGACGGGGTTTCACCATGTTAGCCAGGATGGTCTCGATCTCCTGACCTCGTGATCCGCCCGCCTCGGCCTCCCAAAGTGCTGGGATTACAGGCTTGAGCCACCGCGCCCGGCCCTAAATTCACTTTTTACTCAACGTCTCTTTGCTTCAGTTCCTTCTGTAGCTCCCCATCAAGCACCTACTAAGCACCTGCTACATATCAGACTCTGATTATGAATAAGGTGAAGTCCTGCCCTTGGAATTTCTGTAGATACCAAAGCTGGAGTCTGCATTGATTTCCCTCTTCCAGGTATCCAACTATGTGCCACTTTCCCAAGGAAACCTAAATTATATGCACAGAAATAAAATAAAGCCCCATCCTGACTTAGTAAATAAAAACAATTTCACCTGCATGAACCGACTTTTACCTGCCTCACCACAACCCCTCAACTCATATGCTGAAAAGTATGCTAAATTTAGTGTAAACCTTATTGAGTAAATAAAAATAGTTAACTCTTTGGAGTCATTCGGCTCTTCTGTAATTTAAATGCCCCTTAATGAATCTTACTGAGATAGGTCAATCATCTTATAAGCCATATGATGACTTATAAGTAAATGTTTGCTATGGACCAGAGATGGTCTTAACCAGGTTTTAATCCTCTCAGTATTTGTTTTCAGCACTGTGGAAGAACCATTGCTCTTGGGTGCAACTCAGAGAGGAAAGAGAACTTGCTAAACTCTAGAAAGGTACCAAGGAAGGGTCAAGGAATCTTCTTTCACGACAATCCTTATGAACACTTTAAGAAGCTGTTTAACAACTATAAGGTACCAGCTTACATTGACCCAGCTGTGCAGTTCACAGGAAATACGGGGCTCACAGAGTGCAAACTCTCAAATCCCTTTACACTTGGACTTCTGGGACCCTCTGCTCTGCAGAGGAGCCTCACTGGTGAGGAGTCTGTGAGATCACAAGAAAACGCTCACACAGAACCTGTGCCTCAAGTACTCTAGACTGTGCTCTCAGTACCCAGGACCTCGTGAGTTCATGCCCTAATAGCCCTAAACCCACAGCCTGGGCCTCAGAGCCTCTTCCCTGGGTCACCTTCCTGAGGGCAGAACGTATCACAAGAATGCACATTCTTAGACCCAAGGACAGCCAAGGCACAGCTATTTAGGGTGAGGAGAAAAATGGAACTTGAATGTGCCAGTTGGAGTGTCCCCAGGTCTAAGGCAGATGAACCCCCCCGAAATGTGGAATGGAGCTGGAAGCGGAAAGAAAAGAGTGGGCTATAGCCTCCCTTTGCACTTTTGCCCAAAGGTGAGGGGTAAGACAGTTCAAGTCCTAGTACAAGGAACCGCATTCTGAGAATGCCTTATGCCCCATGGCTATATGACTCTCCATGACACGTTCTCCTAGGGGTTGCTCCAGCAGGGGACAGTCATGGCAGGGAGTCTGCTCAGGAAAGCAAAGAGACCCATCTGCTTTGCTACTTCATCATCAGCGGACATGGAAAGGAGTCTGTCTGCCACAGAAGCATTTGGGATGTGGGTTTTGGTCAGGGCTCAAGGTTATACACTGGCCTTCTTATCTGCCTATCCCTGCCCAACAAGCCCAAGTCCAACTTGCAGGAATGGGTTTTACATGGTAGAATGTTTCTTGCAGGTTTCATTGTTTTCTTTTTTTTTTTTTTTTCTTTGAGACGGAGTCTCACTCTGCCGCCCAGGCTGGAGTGCAGTGGCCGGATCTCAGCTCACTGCAAGCTCCGCCTCCCGGGTTCACGCCGTTCTCCTGCCTCAGCCTCCCGAGTAGCTGGGACTACAGGTGCCCGCCACCTCGCCCGGCTAATTTTTTTGTATTTTTTAGTAGAGACGGGGTTTCACCGTGTTAGCCAGGATGGTCTCCATCTCCTGACCTTGTGATCCGCCCGCCTCGGCCTCCCAAAGTGCTGGGATTACAGGCTTGAGCCACCGCGCCCGGCCTCATTGTTTTCTTAAAAGTTTTTACAAATACAAGGTTTAGAATTTAAATTGCGTCTAAGACTCTACTTTCAAAGTGAATTTAAATTTTGGCCAAGATGCTTGTTCTTTTATACTTAGGGTAGCATTTGATCTTCTGACTCTTAAAGGAAGCCCTTTAATTGCTCCAGCAAAATAATAATAATAATAATTTCGTAATCATAATAATTATAACATTCATTATTATTACTGTCAATGGTGGCCTATTTTCCCTTTGTTCTTTCCCCTCCCCCACTCCATCCTTCTTCCTTGTTTCCTTTCCTTTCCTGACTACATACAAGTCGGTAGTGTGCACAAGCTAATGAGTTGCCCTAGCACTTAAGGATCTTAATCCCAAATCATAAACACCCTAAGAAGGACCTCAGCTGTCATCCATAAATTTTTATTTAAAAGCAAGATAAAAGTGGCATTAATTCAGCGCAGAGCTAGTGCAGTGAGGGGGGGGGGCAGAAATTAAGTGTCAATTCAAAATACTTCTGTGTATCCCTACCTTTCCTGAGCACATAACTTCTGCATACGTTGAATAGGTCATGGCATAGTTAATGCTTCTTCCTTCCAGGAATGCTTGTATAAACCCCCCTGAAATCCAGTTATTGCAGAGGATTGGGGAATGGAGACACAGAGGCGACTCCATCCTTTCTCTAATTGGAATGGCTAATTCAGCCATAACAGCAGTTCCCTCCAGATGCTCGGATTTGGTTCAGAGTATGGAAATCTGTAGTAAGGGGATTTACCAAGATGCTGAACAAAGAAAGCCATCATTATCTGTGTTCAGGAAAAAGTATTCTAATTAGTGTTAATATCCTCCTGCTGAGCTTCCTGTCATCCACATTTTGATCCCTGTCCTTGGGTTTTCCAGGATCTAATATCCTGGCTACATGCAGACAAAGGTCAAGGCACTGACATGGACAAACGTGAAGCTGAGGCTTGGGGGTACTGTCCAGAGGAAAACAGTTCACTTCAAAACGCCCCTGTGTCAACTCTGGATGAGATCTTTATAGAAATTGGCTCAGCAAGTGTAAGTCTAATGCACTCAATTTATAAACCTATAATAACAGGTAGTAATTGAATAAAAGTATGAGAAGTATATGTGGAATATGGTCTTCAAACATTTGAATCGCTGTTAAGCCTCATCTGCAAATGAATCCAAAATACTTGGATACCCATTAAGGTCTGAGATTTCTCAACAATAAATTAGACTCCAGAGGAGATCAGGCACAACACCGTGCTTAATAAATCCCTTTTGACAATGTCAGTGACAGGAAGAGGTGCAGGTGGCCTTGAGCTGGATTCCTTTCTTTTCGCTTGCCCCCTGAAGTCAGTGCCCTCATGTGCTGATTTGAAAGCCCTAAACACAACCCTAAAGACAAAACTAAGGAAGACAAACTTGATGCGCGAGTCCCATGCAGAAAGAAGAGAAAAGAAAGATTCTAGCAAGTCATAAATTTCCAATAGAGCTGGCAACACATAGTCTTTTAAAAACTGAGGGATTTAACCGACTCAGCTGAAGCCCTCCCTATGAGGTTTTTTGAGAACTGGGCACCCTGCCATCCACATATTTCATGTCACATATGACATGTGAGGTTCATGGTCAGAGCCAGGCTGGAGGAGAAGCCAGGTCGGCAGTTGTCCAGGAGGGGTAATCCGAGGAGTGAAAAGGAAGATTCTCTCCACCTCCTCATCTCCCTCGTAAAGTAAAAATGACTACAGCACTCTGTGACAACACCAAAACTGTCTGAAATGTCTACGCTAGAAAGTCATTCATCCCTCTGACTTAATTTTTTTTTCGCAGCCTTGGAGGTGAAGAGCGACAGATATGAATAATACAAAAGTCTTCGGGGAAAATCAAGGTCCAGCTCTTGATTCCAACTGATGTTTAGGTGCTGTGATCCCTGACCATAAAGGCAAAAGGAAACCTACCCTGTGTTTGGCCATTTTATGACAAAACTCCAGCCTTAGTCCAAATATACTCATTTCTCATGCTATACTTTTTTTGAAACGAAGCTGTGTACGAAAATGTTGATTTTGTTTTTTGTTCCTTACAAAACTTAGAGATTAGCTGACTAATGATGGTTGGTAAGAAATAAGAGAAAGATTTCATTAGGTGTACATCTGATTAGAAAAGAGTATTTTTCACTTTTATTATTGACTAACGAGTGAATAAATAGAATTCTGATTTTCAAGTGCAAATCTTTCCTCCATCGTTTTCTGTGTAATTTTTCTGCCCATTTGCATCTAACATCAAGAAGCAAACATGAATAAATAAAGGAAATGTTAAAGGTAAATACCGAGAAGCCAAGATAAATATCTGAGGTAAGAGCAGGGGAAGGAAGAGAAAGGAAATCTTAGAAACAAAGCTTTGTTGTTGCTGCTGTTGTCGATGATGATATTGACGTTGGTGGTGGCGGTGGTGTTTTTGATGGAGAAAATCCAAGCAAACCAAAGGTTTCCCTTGCATAACTAACTGCACATAATGAAAAGACATTGGAGTGGGGGAAAGAGGAGACTAAGAATTGAGGTAGAAGAAAGGAAATATAACAATATCTCCACTAATGTAAACAATATCTCCTTTATTTTCACATGCCAGGCTTCAGTAAGTGCTAATTTATAATGAAAGGAATTAAGGAAAGTGTACAAACAGCAAAGGGCACCTTAGCCAATCAATATATATGATAGCTTCTTCTCAAGCTCTTTGCTTAGCTAGCCTCACTGTAAGTAAAATTAATGCAATCTATTTACTGTTTCATTCAAGAAATATTTTTTTGAGACCCCACTATGTGGCGAGAACCATTCTAGCCTGTAGGAATTTAACGGTGAGTCAGACAGGCAAGATCTCCTTCTATTCTCATAAAACTTACATACTGAAAAGAAAGATAGGAAATAAACCAAAAAGCCAAAAAAGACAATTTCTGTGTTAGGAAAAACATAGAACAATAATATAAATGACAGTGACTGGGCAAGCTGTTTACAGTTGGATGATATGTACTCAATAATTCATCCATCTTTCCGCAAATATATTCAGTGCTTAACTGGTTAGGTTTTTTTTGGGTTTGTTTTGTTTTTGGTTTTGTTTTTAGAGACAGGGTCTTGCTCTGGCGCCCAGGCTGGAGTGCAGTGGTACAATCATAGCTCACTGCAGCCTCAGTCTCCTGGGCTCAAGTGATTTTCTCACTTCAGTCTCCCAAGTAGCTGGGACTACAGGCATGTGCCACCACACTCCACTAATTTTTAAAAAATTTTTAGTAGAGACAGAGTCTCACTATGTTGCCCAGGCTGGTCTTGAACTCCTGGCCTTAAGTAATCCTCATGCCTCAGTCTCCCAAAGTGCTGGGACTACAGGCATAAGCCACCACGCCTATCCCAAACTTAGTGGCTTAAATAATAGCACAACAAATTACCGCAAACATAGTGGCTTACAACAATAATTTATTTTCTCTATAATTCTTTGAATGGCCTTTTGGGTTGGGCCCAGCTGGACAGTTCTTCTGGACTCAGCTAGACTGATGCATCTGTGGTCAGCTACTGGTCATCTAAGCAGCTACTCTTCCGTAGATTGGCTGGTTGTCAGTTAGGACAGTGAGGGTCACTAGGCCCTTGTGTCTCCCACCCTTCATCAAACCAACCCAAGCTTGTTCCCATGGAGCCTCCATGAGGTCCAAGTAGGAGAGCAGAAGTGTTCAAGGCCTCTTGAAGTCTAGGCCCAGAACTGATGCTGTGTAGCTTCTGCCACATAGTATGGTCAAAGCAAATCACAGGGGCAGGAGCTGCAAAATCATATTGCAAAGGGGGAGCACAGAGGGAGGGAAGGAATTCTTGGGGTTTTTGCAATCTAAATAGGTGTCTAAAGGTAAGGCAGGCACTGAGAATACAGTGGTGAGCAAAACAGACATGACCCCTGTCTTCTTGAAGCTTACGGTCTATTATCTGAAGAGCACCTACTGGGGGAAATGCCTGCCTGCAGCTCCAAGAGAACGAATGCAGAACAGTTGTTTACCTGTGGGACATAAATGTTGATTTCATTAACTGGCACTTGACACCTGAGACAGGGGATTCTGCCTGCTCAACATGGGACCTATTAACACGCCTTATTGTGAATAGAACTAATTACTAAAATTGGATTCTAACCAAGCCACCCTCAGTGGCTTCTCTGCAGAGTGCCAATCTTATTGAGCAAAGTACAGCCACAGTTCTGTCGAATCCTATTTTCTTTGAAGACAAAGTCATTTGTGCGTTTGTTCATTGCCTCAGATTCCCAATTGCATCTGGTGCCCCTGGATCGGAATTATTTGTCCAGAAGGTGACCTTCGCTGCTGTGGCTTTCTCCGGAAAAACGGCTTCCAACAAACATGCGGCACGCCAAAGGGCCAGGAGGCCTGGCCAAGGCCTGTTGGTCGTCCACCTCCCAGATGTCAGAGCCCAGAGACAGAAGGTGATTGTCTCCAAATGGCATCATCCTCCAGCACTGCAGGAGAGCAGCCATGTGGTAGACATGACAGACCCCCACCCTGCCAAGGCCGTGCAGAGCTTGCCATGGGCCAAAACTTGAAAGACAAACTTGCCAAATTCTGGCAGAAACCCTGAGTGAAGCTTTTCATGTTCTTTGTCTCAATTTGTCTTCCTGGAAAATGGGGCTGCTACCACTTTTTTCTTATTCCCAGATTATGCAGAACAAATGTCCTTTCACATCTGTCCTCATTGGTCCTGTCGGTCAACTAACTGTCATGATGCACCACAGAAGACTTAGAAGAATATCAGGCCCTATTCTCAAGGCACCTGTTGGCCTGGAGGCATGTGCAATGGAGCTTCTTAAGGTCTCGGACTGCCATAAAACCATAGAAAATGGTTTTATGACTGTCACACAGAGAGAGCAGGCTCTTAAAAAAAAAAACTAGGCCGGGTGCAGTGGCTCATACCTGTAATCCCAACACTTTGGGAAGCCAAGGCAGGTGGATCACGAGGTCAGGAGATTGAGACCATCCTGGGTAACACCATGAAACCCCGTCTCTACAAAAAAATAGAAAAATTGGCTGCACATGGTGGCAGGCGCCTGTAGTCCCAGCTACTTGGGAGGCTGAGGCAGGAGAATGGCATGAACCCAGGAGGTGGAGCTTGCAGTGAGCTGAGATGGAGCCACTGCACTCCAGCCTGGGCGGCAGAGCGAGACTCCGTCTCAAAAAAAAAACAAAAAACAAAAACTAGATGTTGCTAATGATGATGTTAATGCTTTCTGTAACTTAGAAGGAAAGATCCTCTCTGAATTGAAGGAGTTAGTGTTGCCTTTGTCATTCTTTTATGCCCAAATTCTCCACCCAGCAGGTTAAAAACTTTGGAAGAGCCTCACTACACAGATCTTACTCCTTCAAAACTGGAGGAAAGGAAGGTTTTGTGTGAGGAAATGGAATTCCCATGGCTGAGTAAGGTTTTATCCATCCCGTGAGAGAGACAGAAGAAACGAAGGTAGGCAGGCTGTTGTCTGTCCTGGCCCCTCCCCTTCCACTCCTCTGGAAACACATCCCATGGTCCCCACCTGCACACCCTTGTTTGTGCTGTTCCCTCCACCTGGAATGGGCTTTCTTTCTGCATAGCCAGATTCTAACTCTACTATAAAACTGAGCTGAGGCTCATGCCTGTAGTACCAACACTTTGGGAGGCTGAGGCGGGCAGATCACCTGAGGTCAGGAGTTTGAGACCAACCTGGCCAACATGGTAAAACCCCCTCTCTATTAAAAGTATAAAAATTAGCCTGGCATGGTGGCGTGTGCCTGTAATCCCAGCTATTTAGGTGGCTGAGGCAGGAAAATCGCTTGAACCTGGGAGGCAGGGTTACAGTGAACTGAGATGGCACCACTGTACTTCAGCCTGGGCCACAGAGTGAGACTCCGTCTCAAAAAAAAAAAAAAAAAAAA
>NW_016809075.1:905482-912235 GCF_001698545.2 Rhinopithecus bieti
AAAAAAAAAAAAAAAAAAAAAAAAAAAAAAAAAAACGAGCTGAGCAGAACCCTTATCCATGAAGCCTTACCTGAAAGCTCCTCACGAAGCCTAAGCTGGCCATTCCGCCTGGCGGACATCACTCTCCAGAAGTTCCATACTATGCATCTCAAACTTCTGGTGCCATTTCACTTTGTATTCCCCACAGTGCCAGATGCGCAACGGGTCTCAATACATATTTGTTGAAAATGAATAAATGAAAGAGAGGGAAGAGGGAAAGAGGAGGAAAGAACAGAGGGGAAGAGAAAATGAGTGAGAATGAACCAAATATTCTCTACAGGAACCCCAGAAGAGAGCCAGAGCCACCCTGAAAGAAGGATCAGGAGAAGCACTCAATCTGCCTATTTTAGGGAACTAGCCGGCTCCACCTCCGGTTTCAATGCCTTTCTGAGTGCATAGATCTTTCTAACCAGGTTTCAAATCCAGCCACTCAAGGAGGAGCTGCAGCCTCTCCCCTTAGTTCTGATATGTGTGGTGACCCAGGATCTGCAACCAGTGAGGGATGCCACTGACACAGAAGAATCTACCGGAGACAGCTGCAAACTGAACATCAACGCTACCAGCCCCACAAGTGCCCCAGTCTAACTCCAGACAGTACAGGGGCTTGTTCATTTTAACATAGCAGGGGTGTGGGTCTTCAGTTGGAACACAGTTTCCTCTGGGTGATCAAACATGACAATTTCAGGTCACTCTCAGAGCTGAAGCAGGAAGAGGGCAGGAGGGGACACTGCAATGTGGAAGCTAAGAATCTCCCACAGAGCCCCATTTTATTCCAGCATCAGCTTTTTTGCACTTCCCTTGAACCATAACACACCTCAGCATAGCTAAGAGAAGGGAGAAGTGGCAATCACACTCAAGACACAAGAGGACTGTCATCCAACTGGCCCCAGGCCTCACTGCTCTGCTAATCATTAAATCAAGGCCCCTCCACAACCCCTTCCTGCCATCTGTAGGTTAAGCCCATAGGCCTCTGATAGCATTTCTCAGGTGCCAAAAGCCTTTCTATATGCCTTCTCAATGTGTGATTTTTCTCAACAATCACCATCTGCTTTAATAGAGGCAACCAGTAGTGTTATTTTTATTTTACAGATGGGAAGCTGAGAGGTTAAACGTGTGTCCTGTGAATTCCTCTCTCCCCAGACACCCCCTTCCTCTTCCTGTTGCTCCCCTACCACCCTACAAGCACCCCCATGGCAGATTTTCAGCCTTCAGTCGGTCTCTTAGGCCAGACCCTGCCTTCTCCTGTGATCCCCAGCTCACGGCACAGTGTCTGACTCATAGAAGGTGTTCAATAAATATTTCTTGAATAAATTGAACTAAACCCGAGACTTCTGACTCTAAACTCACAGTACTGGAATCTATTCCAGCCAAGTCACTGGCTGCAAGAAGTATTCTATATTTACTGAAGATTACTTGGAAAACAATGACAAATATTTTAAAAATTTAACGAGGCAAATCTCATGATGTGGAGATAATTACAAGCTACATTTTGAGATATTTCCTCCAGCTTTTCTCCCATGAATATGTGTTCTATAGACTGAGATTTATAAATGATTTAACATTGGACTATAAACATCTTTCCTCATTATCATATTTTTTTGAAATCTTAATTTCTGACGATACTGGGAATTTGTATTTCAATATTCAAATACATTCCAACATTATAATATTCAAACATGCATAAGTATCATAATTTATTCAGCCTTTCTTACTGTTGTTTCTAACTTAATTATCATTTATAAATCTAAGACTAACATAGTTGTGGATAAATCTCTGTTCAAATTTCTGACTATTTCTGTAGGATAAAGTTCTACAAGTGAAATTATTTTGAGTCTTTTATACATTATTGTTAAATTGCTTTCCTGAAAGAATATAGCCTGATTTTTCAAAAATGACATCAGGTGATTAAGAATATAATACTGAGAGGAAGTTTGAGAATTATCTACTAAAAACCAAATCACTTTATGGATGGGGAAACTAAGGCCCAAGAATGGTTTGGAAAAAGTCACACAGGCATTGTGTTAACATGTTTAAGAGGAAATTTTTTAAAAAGATAAAGAGAAATTGACATTCTTAAGATATAAGTAGAGTCAAAAAATACCAGAGAAATTTGTTTAAAACATGGGCCATGCTCATCTGGCCAAAGGCAAAAAACACATTCAACGAAGCTCTCTGTTTCTAGCTACACAGTCCTCCTCTTCCCAATAACTTGGGTCCTCCTCTGTCTCTGACTGACTCTCAAGGGAGTCGGCTACAGTCCTCATATCCCCACCTTGACTCAGCCAAATTATCAGTCCGCAAGTATCTTAGTCAGGAAGCTTTAATTGAGCACCTACTAGGTGCCAAACCTTGTGATAGGTATTGAGGATACAGTGATGAGCAAGAGAGACAGAGGCTCTGCCCCTAAAGGGCTTTTATGCTAATATTAGAAAACCGACCACAAAATATAAATAAGATAAGTTCAATTAGTGATCAATGTTATAACTAAATAAAATTAGACAAGGTATATTTGCCATAATGGGGAGAGTGGCTGTATCTAGAGTGGTCAAGTATGACTTTTCTGAGAAAGTAATGTTTGAGTTAAAACCTAAATGACAGCTAGGCAAGGTGGCTCACACCTGTAATCCCAGCACTTTGGAAGACCGAGGCAGGCGGATCACAAGGTCAAGAGATTGAGACCATCCTGACCAACATGGTGAAACCCATCTCTACTAAAAATACAAAAATTAGCTGGGCGTGGTGGCACATGCTTGTAGTTCCAGCTACTTGGGAGGCTGAGACACGAGAATCACTTGAACCTGGGAGGCGGAGGTTGCAGTGAGCCGAGATTGTGCCACTGCACTCCAGCCTGGTGACAGAGCGAGACTCCATCTCAAAAAAAAAAAAAAGAAAAGAAAAGAAAAACAGACCCAAATGACGACAAGGAACCATTGAAAGATCTGGGGGAAGTGGTCTAATCCAAAGACTCAGCAGAAACAAATGGCCTGTCCAAAGAACAGAGGAAAACAAGCAGAGACAGAGGCAAGGGAGAGGTAGGCAGAGGCAAGCTCATGCAGGCCCTTGGAGGCCACAGTGGGTTTTGCTCAGGTTACCGGGGGAAGCCGTGGGAGGCCTGTAAGCCTGGGAGCTGAGTGCTGTGCTTTCTACCTTCTGGCTGTTGTGTTCACCCGTGGAGAGAACATGGATACCTGAGGAAGATGGTCTGAGGATGAAGCCTCAGAGAACCCAGAATTGATAGGCCTTATAGGCAGAAAACAATAAAGGAGACTGCCCTGTGTCTCATCTGGGGAGGAGGAGAACCAAGACCCTGGGGTCTTTGGGAAGCTCAGGGAAGAAAGTGTTTGAAGAAGGAGGATGTGACCAACAGCATCCAACACAGCTGAAAGGATGAATGAGGTCGGGACATCTGACCATGGGCTTTGGTAAAATGAAGATCATTAACGACTTTGAACAAAGAGAGTTCAGACAAGTGGTGTATGTGGAAAGCCTGAATGGAGTGGGCTGAGGAGAGAAAGGGAGGTGAGTAAGTGGAGATAACAAGTACAGCCGACTCTTTCAACGAGTTTTGCTGTGAAGAACAACAGAGAAATGGGGCAGTCACTAACACGGAGTGTGGTCAAGGGAGGTTTTGTAGCAGCGCCGTCCAGTAGAACCTTCTGTAATGATGCAAATGCTCTGTACCCACTATTGGACAATCGGAAGGGGGCTGGCTGGTAGCACTGAGAACCCGAAGTTTAAGTTTCCTTTCATTTCAATTAATTTGAATTTGAATAGCTACAGGTAACAAGGATTATAGCTACTGCTTTGTGCAACACAGTTTGCTGTTGTCATTCTTTTTTTTTTTTTTTTTTTTTTGAGACGAAGTGTTACTCTTGTTGCCCAGTCTGGAGTGCAGTGGCACAATCTTGCCTCACTGCAACCTCCACCTCCTGGGTTCAAGCAATCCTCCCGTCTCAGCCTCCCAGTAGCTGTGATTGCAGACATGTGCTAATTTTTGTATTTTTGGTAGAGACAGGGTTTTGTCATGTTGGCCTGGCTGGTCTTGAACTCCTGATCTCGTGATCTGCCTGTCTCGGGCTCCCAAAGTGCTGGGATTACAGGTGTGAGCCACCGTTCCTAGCTGTAGTGGTCATTATTTTAAGGAATGCTATTAAGACACACCTGTATCCTGATAGTAATCATTACATGCATTAACTTGATGGGCCTGAGGAACTCTGGATTCTGGGTGACTCTTTCGGCCACCACCACCCCAACATCCTTACATCTGTTGGCATTTGATTCATAGCTTGTGTTTTACAATAAGAAAACAAAATCCATTCCTTATGGTCAATTTCGTGAACCATGATAGTCCCAGGTGGGTCACTTTAACCTCTGTGTGCCTCACTCTTTCCATCTAGGACCAACGTTTGGCATGAGACTACCTCCATTCCAATTTCTAAGGAAAAAGGAGATGATGTCCTTGTTGGGTCTAGTGAGAATGGCAGTATGGTAAGTGATTAGGAACACAGGCTTTGGATAGAGCAAGCCACAGGGGTTCAACTCCCAGTTCTTCTATGTATTCCCTATGAAAACTTAAGTGAACCGCATGCACTTCTCTCAGTTCCTGCATCTGTAAAATCGGGAAAATAAGAGTCTAGGGTGTGTTAAGAATCAAATGAGATCATGCGGGCACAATGCCTACCTGGTGTATGGTAGGCATTTAAGCCAACATTCAGGAGACCAACTCTGGAAGCACCATCATGCTCTCATTCTAGTGTTGGTTTAAGGAAGCTGATGCCTCCTGTATTTGTTTATCATCTGAAAAGTAGGTGTGTGGTTTACGTGACACCTGGATAGCTCGATTTCCTACACCAGGAACCCTGGATTAGGAAAGTTTCTCTAATTTGCAGCATGGGATTCCTTCCTGAGGGTGAATGCAAGGACAGGAGGGCTTAGAGAGTTTCTCCAATAAACATTACCTACTACTGGATGACTTGTTATTTTCCCAGACCCTTATCCGCCAGCACTGCCCACTTAACCCAAGAGACTTACTGATAATGCTGAGCCCAGCAGCTGGGCCAGCAGTCATCTGTTTAGAACTTCAAATGAATGCCCCCCCACCGCCAGATCCTACTTTCTCCCCGTAGTTCTGCAAGATAAGTGTTCCTTGCTGCTGATAAAGACTTTGAAGAACATCTTGCCTGTTAACAAATAGCTTTTGATTTTGCCTGAGTTTGATCTTTATTTTGTCCTTGTTCATCAGACCTCTCTAAATGGGTTCTTTCACACTCCTCAGATTAGCCTAAAGGAAACCCCCTGAAACAATGGGCTCAATTCTCCCTGGATGCCAGGAGTGAGCTGTTGAAAGACCACATAGCGCTTCCTGCAGTGCCGTGAGAGACAACAAGGGTTGGTGATGCTCCCAGCACTAGAGAAAAGTGAACTCATCCAGCTTCAAAAGCAGTGACCTAGAGGGGAAAGCAGAGCTACAGCACACAGGCCTTGGGTCCACTAGGACAAGCCTCACAATCCCTCCAGAGGAAGCTCGCTTCCCTCAGACTCAGAGCAGCCTCTTCCTGGGAAAGGCCAGGGTCATCATTTCTGTCCAAACACCAGAGCCCACCTCCCACTGGCAGAACAGGGCACCAGTGTGATTTCAAGGGATGGAGTGTATACTGGCGCCCAAAGTTGGTGTGTTTCGAAAATTATTCTGTTGAGACTTTTTTTTTCCTTTGGGGAATTGGCTCTCCTTGACCTCGTGGGACCATGCCCACTTCTCCTACCTTGGCACCTATTACATAGTCCAGCTCAGCTCATTAGAATCTCATCCTTCTGAACACTGATTGTTCCAGTGAATAACACATAATTCACCCAGGACCAATCAGAATGCAGAGTTTTGTCGGAGAAAGAGAGAAGTTGAGAGGGAGATACCTCCATCTTTCTCCTTCGAAGTTCGAGTAGCCAGAGTCTATCTTTGCTGACACACGAAGGGAGTTAGGAGATGAAGACAGACAAAACCCTAAGGACATAATCTGAGCCCCTGAACACAGCCACGCTTGAATGCCTGGAGTTTTATAGACTCCTTTGGACTTCATAGCTATGCCTGCTAATGAGTAATCGTTTTTTGCTTAGGCTATTTTGAATTGGTATTCTGCACTTGCAACTGAGGGATCATAAAGCTGAAAGAATGATATCCAAGGCCAGGTGCGGTGGCTCGTGTCTGTAAATCCCAGCACTTTGGGAGGCCAAGGTTGGCAGATCACTTGAGGTCAGGAGTTCAAGATCAGCCTGGCCAACATGGTGAAACCCTGTCTCTACTGAAAATACAAAAATTAGCCAGGCATGCTGGCACACATCTGTAATCCCAGCTATTTGGGAGGCTGAGGCAGGAGAATCGCTTGAACCCTGAAGTCGGAGGTTGCAGTGAGCTAAGACCGCGCCGTTGCACTCCAGTCTGGGCAATAAGAGCAAAACTCTGTCTCAAAAAAAAAAAATCCAAGTTTCCTTCAGAATTTGTGGACAGAGATGGACATGATGAAGGAATATGTGCTTGACAATGGTTTTTAAGATAAATTGCAGTGGCCGGGCGCGGTGGCTCAAGCCTGTAATCCCAGCACTTTGGGAGGCCGAGGCGGGCGGATCACGAGGTCAGGAGATCGAGACCATCCTGGCTAACATGGTGAAACCCCGTCTCTACTAAAAAATACAAAAAACTAGCCGGGCGAGGTGGCGGGC
>NW_016809075.1:912525-922996 GCF_001698545.2 Rhinopithecus bieti
AAAAAAAAAAAAAAAAAAAAAAAAAAAAAGATAACTTGCAGTATAGGCACCAGGTTGGGACCCTGTTGTCATAATCTAGGCATCAGTCCTTTTCATTTTAAGCAAAGTCAACTCTAAATGATTAGATAGAAGGGGAGTGTATTTAAAGGATATGGGAGACCCAGGCTCTGCAACTTGCTCAAGTCATTTCTAACACTTAGATGACCCCACTCACAAACATATTTTCTTGTTCTTGAAAGTATCTGAACTGCTATGATTTCAAGATATAAAAATATATTTATTTAAAAATGTGCTGTAGACATATTCATGACATGAGTCATATTGAATAACTAATTATTAATACCAAGTAAGTTATAAGAATGATATTATTTTTCTCATATATCATAAGCATCACATGATATAGGGTCAAATAAAATTGTTAAGAAGACTGGAGAATACTCTTAAAGCCAAACTTCTAGAAATAGTGCCCACTTCCTTGCAGAACTGGTCTGATAAGATCATCACAACTGCTACTACCAACCACCAGGCATGTCAGCTGGCATTGCCGTTTATGCACCACTTCTGAGTAACTTTTGAGCCTGGAACTCAAATTTACACCAGTCTCCACTACTGCCAACCACATTGTGACTTCCAAACCAGGAGCAATGTGACCTTGGCCTCTGCCATCATTGCTGGCATGGTGTCCTTTCCTCACCAGCTCCTGAGTCTAAACCTGGCCCCAGCATGGCTGATTGGTACCATGTTATGGGCTGAATTTTGTCCTCCCAAAATTCATATGCTGAAGCCTTAACCACCAGTGTGAACTGTATTTGGAGATAGAGCCTTTAAAGAGATAATTAAAGTTAAATAGGGCCATAAGGGTGGGGCCCTAATCCAATATGACTGGTGTCCTAAGAAGAGGAAGAGATACCAGGAGTGGCTGTGCACAGAGAAAAGGCCATGTGAAGACACAGCAGGAAGGTGGCCATCTACAAGCCAAGCAGAGAGGCCTCAGAGAAATCAGCTCTGCTGGCACACTGATCTTGGACTTACAACCTCCAGAACTGTGAGAAAATAGATTCGTATTGTTCAAGCCAGCCAGTCTGTGGTATTTGGTTATGGAATGCCCTGTAATAAACAAATACAGTGGATTGAGGCCTGTGCCTTTTCCTTAGCTGTAAGGAGCCTGGGAGGTAAGAGCACTGGTAGCACTAAGGACAAATTCAAGAGACCTCAAAAATGAGAATAAAAGAGGATTTGGTAATTGATTGGGGGGGCGGGGTAGTGAAGGCAGAGAGTGAGTCAAAGATCTCTCAGATTTAGAATTCAGGGGTTGGAAAATTGATAGTGACATAGTAAAAAGAGAGAGAAGTTGCACAAAGAATTAACTCTGGGAGGGGTTTCACTGTGTACATTTTGAAAATATAATGGTATCCAAATGGAAATTAGAAGTGGCAGTCTGAGGCAGGACACGAAGCTGAACCCTAGTGTGTGGAGGTAAAAGCTGAAGCTGTAAGAAGGATAGCAGTTTGAGGGGCAGAGATGCAAGATCTTGAGAAAGTCCAGGGGAGGTGGCAGGAAGGGACAGATTAGCTCGATCAGTTAGAGTGGTCTAATCTTTGTTGCAGTAACAAAAAGCCCTAAAATTTTAGGGGCCATAAAGGTTTATTTCTTGTCCTGGTTCATGTGTACGAATGTTGGCTGGTGCCTTCGCTCACCATAATCCCTCCAGGCTCCAGGCTGATGGAGGCTCCATCTCAAAGTGTGCTTCCGAGATTATAGTGATCATTGTCAGGGAGAAAAGAGTGTGGCAAATCAGGCACAGGCTCTTAAAGCTTCCACACATAGAAGCCACTTCCATTCACCTTTTATTGGCCAATATAAAACATACGCCCACACTCAGTCTCCAGGGGATAAGAAGGTATAATCCAATCACACACCCACACAGGGGTAGAAATGGAAATATTTGGTAAAAGCATTAATGATAACCATAGGAGAAGAGGAAGAATGGGAACCAGTAGGAGAAACAGAGTCAGATGGTTTAGACTCTACATTTTAGAGATAGGTGGTAAAACAGCTCAATGTAGGGGCTGCCCATGCAAAACAGAAACAGGATCACTCATTGTTTTGTTTACTGGAGGAGAGGTCATGACGGTTTCTGTGTAAGTGTGTGTCTTATGTTATTTTGTTTGGGTTTGGTTTTTATTGTACAGCATCTGGCTTCCCTTCCTATTTGGGGGGATTTCTCCCTTGGTGTAAACTTACGGGAAAAGCCTCAGGCCAGATGTCTTCTCTTGCCACCCAAAGGAATTAAGGCATAGGCAAATGATGTGGACAGGCTTATCATCTTTAAATCTTTATTAAGTGAATAAGGTGGCTTAAATCTTCTTGTGATATGAGACCATACCACAGTCCAGCAATGCAGAGGTGATGTCCAAGCCCACCTACTCCAGCTGAAAGACCAGCTTTCCAGCCTTCTGGACTACTGTGTTTGCTGTCCACACCCAAACCCACACATTGGGTTGGTTCTGCAAGCTCTGATACACTCTCAATAAATAGATTAAGATAGTTAGAGTTGGTCTCAAGTTCTTGGATCCAAGAGCACCCTCTTCAAGTCCACACCAGAGTGAGGTCAGAAGGTGTAGCCAGAATTAGGCAGCTTCTCACATTGTTAGCCAGATCCCCTGATGATTGTTTCACAGTTATCTAGATATAAGAAAATGGAAGAGAACAATTATTACAAATCATTGTTTCTAAAACAGCAAGACATACAATGATGGGAGCGGAGATGGAAGGGAAGTGATTTAGAATCATCTGGGGGAGATTTTTGAAATTACATATCTGCCTTCCAGCTCTTACATTCGGTTAGGTCAGGAGTGCAAATATATAGAGTAGACCTTCATAATTTCTTCAACTGTCCAACAGCTGAGTCCCCTTCCTCTGCTTAGGAACCTCCCCATTGTGTGTCTTGGTGGGAAGTAGGGCCAGCCTCCAACCACAATGCTAAAAATGTCACACACTCACTATCTTGTCCCCTAGTAGCTGCAGTACATGGACTAGGCTCAGCCAACTGGATGCTCCTACCCAGGACTTTGGATTTGAGGCAAATGACACAGAAAGAGTTCAGGATTCAGAGGCATTTGGTGACATTGGCAGTGCAGCAGGGACTGTGGCTGTGGCAGTGGTAGTCTTGCTAGTTAGGCATGAGTTGGAGGGACTGACTCCCTAGGCTATGTCAGTTCCCATTCCATTTCCAACCAGGTTCTTCAGTTTTCCTAGGGATCAGGGGAGGTCCCTAATACACTTCCAGTGAATTTCTTTTCTGCTTAAGCTAATGTGATGTTTAATTTTATGGGTCAACTTGGCTGGACCACAGTGCCTAGATATTTGGTCAAACATGACTCTGGATGTTTCCGTGAGGGTTCTGGATGAGGTTTACATTTAAATTGGTGAACTTTGAGTAAAGCAGATTGCTTTCCATAATGTGGTGGGCCTCCTCCAGTTAATTGAAGGCACGAAGAGAATAAGAGTCTGGCTTCTCGCAGGCAAGAAGAAGTTTTACAGCAGAAACCTTTGGACTTGAACTGATGCATTGCAGGGAGCCAAAGGCCCATGGGATGTGACCAACTCGGCATTCCACTGGAGGCTATATGATCAAACAGCAAACTGTTTATCATGAATGCAGGATGTGAGCAAACTCACGACTGCTCCTGCCAAAAGAAGGTTTGCTAGAGGCAATCACTCCCTGGTGCTGAGGTTATCTACTGTGATATCTAGAGCCTATTGTTCGAGGAATACAGTCCTGCAAGCCTACCCTGGACTGAGTCCCTGACCCCTTCTTCTACCCACCTTCGCACTATCTCTTTTGCCTAATAAATACGGAGGGCTGTGTAAAGCTTGGGGCCCTTGTCCACTAGAGGCAAGGTGCCCCCTGACCCCTTCTTCCAAATATACTCTTTTGTCTCCTGTCTTTTATTCCCACATTTGGTCCCCTTTGTTCAGTCCACTTAGGTCTGTGCGGGTTACAAGTGGTGACCCAGAACAGGGACTCCAAGGACACCCAACAAGTGGCATCTGAATACGGGACTACGAGGATGTGAATGAAGAAGGTCTGCTGGAGCAGAGGAACTGAAATTGACAAGCGAACGGAGACCCCGGGATGAGTCTGCCAGCAGCAGATAAAAGGTCAGTGCCCTAAAGAGGTACTGGGAACAGTGCTTTAAAGAAGTACTGGGAATGGGAAGTTTTCTGAATCAGGGTAACAAGGGGAAGAATTTGTCTATTGAAGAAGAACATTATGTGCAGTTGCTTAAAGTTCTGCTGAGATGGTCTGGAGCTCAGATTAATTCACAGACACTAACTAACCTCCTGCAGAAGCCACAAAAGGTTATCACACATAACCCATGGTTTCCACAGGTAGGCACTCTTGATGTGGAAAATTGGGATAGAGCAGCAGAAGGATCAAAACAGGGTCATCAAAAAGGTCTTAAAGTTGATTCTTCTGTTTTCTTCACTTGGAAGAAAGTTCGTACACTTGGAGTTTAGTTCGTACTGTACTTCTGTCATTATCTCCTTATTATTCTGCGGGACAGCAGGGTAAATCTAAAAATCTGAAAGGATCTGTTGTCCCACCCACAGCTCCAATTAAAATAAAAAACAGGAGAGGGAGGATAAAATTGGCCTATACCACCTCCTCCAGTTGCAGAAACATCTGTGCTGCCCCCTTCAGTGGCAGAAATAGAGACCCCAATACAAAGAAATTTGCGCTCTGCTGCCATAGCTGGAGAGCCCTTAGGACCTTGCACTTTTCCTATTTCAGTAAGGCCTGATCCAAACAACCCACAGCGGGTTATTCATGAACACACTCCACTAGAGTTTAAGTTGTTAAAGGAATTAAAAGTGAGTGTGGTAAATACGGCGTACAGAACCCATTCACCTTAGGATTGCTAGAATCTGTGTTTGGTTCTATGCATCTTTTACCCTTTGATGTGAGACACTTGGCACGAACTTGCTTGTCCACTAGTGCATATCTGACATGGAATTTAAATTGGCAAGAAATGTGTGCATGCCAGGCTAAACAGAACTATGTTTCTGGACACACAGACATTACAGAGGATATGCTGTTAGGTAATGGCCCTAATTCAGACCTGGAACGTCAAACGGCACTCCCAGACGCTGCTTATCAACAGTGTGCACAGGCCGCTAAACACACCTGGGCCACAATTCCTGAAGAGGGAGTCCCAGTACAATCCTTTTTACATATCATACAAGGGTCACAGGAACCCTATAAGCAATTTCTTACAAAATTACAAGAGGCAGTGAAGTGTCAGATTCTTCATACCATGGCTGCAGAAATGCTAACCTTAACTCTAGCTTTTGAGAATGCAAACGCGTACTGTAAACGTGCACTGGCACCCATGAGTGTACAAAGAGCTTAGGAAATTTTCTCAGAGCTTGTCAGGTTGTAGGAACTGAGCTTCATGGCTCCGCAATGTTAGCGTAAGCAATGGCTAATTTAGCAGTTGACAAATCTAAAAGGAGCCAAGGGTCAAATACTAAAATGGGAAAATGTTCTAATTGTGGAAAAACTGGACATTTTAAAAAGGAATGCCACCAGATCTCATGACATAAAGGACCTTACAGTGCAGTGCCCCACCCAGCGGAAAAAACGCCAGGACTTTGTCCTCGCTGTAACAAAGGAAATCACTGGGCTAATCAGCGCTGCTCAAAACTCATCAAAATGGCACCCCCCTGCTGAGCAACGAGATGGGGGCCTGGACCCGGGCCCCACAAACAATGAGGGCATTCCCAGTCCAGACCTCAACCCCGTTTCAGGGATGAGTTCCCAGAGGCACATTGATTCCCTCACCCCGGGAACACCAGGAAATGCAGCATCAGATCTACCCGCCAGAGAATCACATTAGTTGCTGGAGACAAACCTACCAAATTTCCCACTGGCATTTGGGGACCTTTACCAGCAGGATATATGGGACTAATTTTAGGCAAAAGCCACCTTAACTTGCAAGGCATTGCTGTAGTCCCAGGAGTGACTGACTCCAATTATGAAGGAGAAATTCAAATGGTTTTAATGTCACAGAATCTTTAGGTTTTTGAACTGGGAGAATATATTGCTTAATTATTGCTTATTTCTTGCAAATTACACCCTTCTCCATGAAAGGAGAAATGAGGAAGTAAAGGGCTTGGGAGCACAACTACAAGTGAAATCTATCTATCCCAACCCATAGCCTCTAATAGACCCACCTGTGTAGTACAAATTAAACGAAAGACACTTTATGGGCTTATGGATATGGGAGCTGATGTATCAGTAATATCTAAAGATAATTGGCCCCCATCCTGGCCCTTGCAATTAGCTTCTACGTCCCTAGTGGGAGTAGGAACAGCCCAAAGTGTTCAACAGAGTGCTGAGATTTTATCTTGTCTTGGTCCAGATGGACAGTCATGTACTTTTCAGCCTTATGTTGCAAATATAGCCGTCAACTTATGGGGTCGAGACTTACTTGCAGCATGGGATATCAGACTTACAAATGAAAACTTTGATAACCCAGGATTTAAAATGTTGAAGAACATGAGATATCAGAAGGGAAAAGGTTTAGGAAAATTTCTTCAGAGAAATCCTAACCCAATATCAGTAACTGGAAAAACAGATAGAAAAGGGCTAGGATGTCAGGATTTCTGATGGGAGTCATTGATATTTCTCCTCCACCCACTGCCTTACTATTAGAATGGCTTAGTGACAAACCTGTGCGGGTGGATCAATGGCCCCTAACACAGGAGAAGTTAGATACCTCTGGTGCTTCAGCTCAGTGCTCAGAGCTAATTGCTGTCATTCAGGTTTTACAGCTCACAGCTTCAGATCCTATCAACATTGTCTGTGATTCAGCTTATGTTGTAAATGTAGACAGTCGCATAGAAACTGCTACAGTTAAAAGTACACTAGACCCAGTTCTAGTGTACTTTTGAGACACTAGACACAGTTCTGGGTCTAGTGTACTTTTTTGTACACTAATTTGTTTCACTTATTCTCATATGCTGCATGCTACATGCCAAACAGGTAAGACAGCTGGTCACATAGGGTAACATTGTCTGTCATCATTTGCTTATATGGGAATACCTAAACAATTATTAACTGACAAGGGACCAGCTTGTACTAGTCATGCTTTTCAAAATTTCTTACAACTTTGGGCTATAACCCATAAAACAGGAATTCCTTGTAATCCTAGAGGATGAGGCATTATAGAACGGGCACAATAAACATTACAATGCATGTTGAAAAAAACAAAAAGGGGGTATAGGAAGCCAACTACCACCTCAATCAAAACTACATTTAGCCTTATTTACTTTAAATTTTTGGACTCCTGGTATGGATGGTAAGACTCCAGCAGAAAGACACTGGCAAATGTTAGAGGAAAAGAGGAAAGTTTATCCAGAAGTGTTATGGAAATCCCCAGAAGAAGGACAATGGAAAGGTCCAGTGGATTTACTGACATGGGGAAGAGGGTATGCTTGTGTTTTTACAGGAGACAAACTGTGTGGATGCCCTCAAGCTGCATGCAACCATGGATCCGGAGACTGGAGGAACCCAGGGTGGCCAACCATGGGCCTGGTCCCTCTGGTATGAGCCATGAGTCAGCTGACCCTGAGTGCAAAGACAGAGAGAAGGCCGACCGGAGTCACGACACAGTTCTAATGTTACATTTGTAAAGAATATCACCACTCAATTTACAGTTTGTGTTTTTAATCCTTATGTCTTTTTAGCAGCTAAGAAGGACCAGCTCCAGGTAAACAATACCCAATTGATCTGCACATCTTGCCAGTCATATCACTGCATTAATATTAGCACATTGCAGACACTTAAGATCTCTACTTTGATGATTTTAGGTGGCATCCCTGTTAATCTGTCTGAATCTTGGGCTGCCACACTGGCTTTGCATTTTGTAAAACTTCTTCTAACTCAGCTTACTCATTGTGTCTGTAGAGCCTTAGGCATGATAATTTTTGCTATTGTTTCCTTGGTCACACTAATAACTTCTGTTGTGATATCTTCTATAGCTTTGCATAGTTCTGTTCAAACAGCTCAGTACGTGGAGAACTGGATGTGCCCAGCCGACCAAGCGTGGCTACTTCAGAATAAAATTAATACTGAGTTACAAATTGAAGTGGCAATGTTAAAATCTACAGTTCTATGGTTAGGGAACAAATACAAAGCTTGCAATTGCAGTAGCAATTGCATTGTCATTTTAATCACATTCATATTTGTGTAACCAACTTAGAACATAACTGAAGTGAGTATCTGTGGGACCCTGTGAAAGCCCGTTTGCAGGGAACTTTCACATCCAACATCACCTTTGATATTAGTGAATTACAAAACAAAATTCTTGATTTAAATAAACAAACTCAAGAGTTTCAGCCTTCTTTAGAAGGCTGGACTGAATTCCAGCAAGGCCTGGAGAGCCTCAACCCTTGGACCTATCTGAGGCACATTTACATCTTTTATGTGGTTCTCAGAATAATGTTGTTTTGTCTCTGTGTTCTGTTTATAGTCTGTAAAATAGGATGGACTGCCA
This sequence comes from Rhinopithecus bieti, assembly GCF_001698545.2. Taxonomy (NCBI): domain Eukaryota; kingdom Metazoa; phylum Chordata; class Mammalia; order Primates; family Cercopithecidae; genus Rhinopithecus; species Rhinopithecus bieti. The sequence goes on from NW_016809075.1 coordinate 921,090, forward strand.
ATTAGAGAATGAGAGCTGCCCAGCCTGGCCTTACATTCTTTCAATTAATTCATAAACAGAAAGGGGGATATGCAGGGAGCCAAAGGCCCGTGGGATGTGACTAACTGAGCATTCCACTGGAGGCTATATGATCAAACAGCAAACTGTTTATCATGAATGCAGGATGTGAGCAAACTCACGACTGCTCCTGCCACCAGAAAGTTTGCTGGAGGCAATCACTCCCTGGCACTGAGGCTATCTACTGTGATATCTAGAGCCTGTTGTTCGAGGAATACAGTCTTGCAAGCCTGCTCTGGACTAAGCAGCTGATCCCTTCTTCCACTCCCCTTCTCATATCTCTTTTGCCTAATAAATATGGAGGGCCGTGTAAAGTTTGGGGCCCTTGTCCACTAGAGGCAAGGTGCCCCCGACCTCTTCTTCCAAATAACTCTTTTGTCTCCTGTCTTTTATTCCCATGTTTGCCCCTCTTTGTTCAGTCCACCTAGGTCTGTGCAGGTTACAATGTATTAGCTCTTTCCTGGTTCTTCAGCCTGATGGCTGTTGGACTTGAACCTCCGCATTGACTCTTCCCAGGGTCTCCAGCCTACAGGCCCCCTCTGCAGATTTTGATCTTGCCAGCCTCCATAATCATATGAGCCAATTCCTTCAAATAAATATCTTTCTACATGTAGACATATCCCACTGGTTCTGTCTTTCTGGAGAATCCTGACTAACATGGCTAACCAGAGTAGCTTCTGTTATTTGCAGCCAAGAACACTGACCTGTGTATTTTTTAAAATTCCTTAGGGAATGCTAGTATATTTCCCACTTTAAGAAATACTTTTCTAAATTAATTACTTCCCTGCTTTATTACTTTATGTGTTCCTCTGTAAAAGTGCCCTTGGGGAACTCAGGGCAGTGGACCTACTGATATAATCTGCCTACATTGGGAAATGTACAGATGCTCCTGTTGTTCTCCCAACCTCTGAGTTATACTTGATAACGATACCGTCTGTTTCTTTTTTTTTTTAATATACTTTAAGTTCTAGGGTACATGAGCACAATGTGCAGATTTGTTACATATGGATACATGTGCCATGTTGGTGTGCTGCACCCGTTAACTCATCATTTACATTAGGTATATCTCCTAATGCTATCCCTCCTCCCCCCATGACAGGCCCCAGTGTATGATGTTCCCCACCCTTTGTCCAAGTGTTCTCATTATTCAATTCCCACCTATGAGTGAGAACATGCGGTGTTTGGTTTTCTGTCCTTGCGATTGTTTGCTCAGAATGATGGTTTCGAGCTTCATCCATGTCCCTACAAAGGACATGAATTCATCCTTTTTTATGGCTGCATAGTATTCCATGGTGTATATGTGCCACATTTTCTTAATCCAGTCTATCACTGATGGACATTTGGGTTGGTTCCAAGTCTTTGCTATTGTGAATACTGCTGCAATAAACATACATGTGCATGTGTCTTTATAGCAGCATGATTTATAATCCTTTGGGTATACGCACAGTAATGGGATGGCTGGGTCAAATGGTATTTCTAGTTCCAGATCCTTCAGGAATCACCACACTGTCTTCCACAATGTTTGAACTAGTTTACAGTCCCACCAACAGTGTAAAAGCATTCCTGTTTCTCCACATCCTCTCCAGCACCTGTTGTTTCCTGACTTTTTAATGATCGCCATTCTAACTGGTGTGAGATGGTATCTCATTGTGGTTTTGATTTGCATTTCTCTGATGGCTAGTGATGATGAGCATTTTTTCATGTGTCTGTTGGCTGCATAAATGTTTTCTTTTGAGAAGTGTCTGTTCATATCCTTTGCCCACTTTTTGATGGGGTTGTTTGTTTTTTTCTTGTAAATTTGTTTGAGTTCTTTGTAGGTTCTGGATATTAGCCCTTTGTCAGATGAGTAG
>NW_016809075.1:925831-944654 GCF_001698545.2 Rhinopithecus bieti
GTTCAGCTATGCCCTGCCCCCAGAGGTGGAGTCTACAGAGGTAGGTAGGCCTCTTTGAGCTGCGGTGGGCTACACCCAGTTCGAGTTTCCCAGCTGCTTTGTTTACCTACTCAAGCCTCAGCAATGGCAGATGCCCCTTCCCCAGCCTTGCTGCCACCTTGCAGTTCAATCTCCGACTGCTGTCCTAGCAGTGAGCAAGGCTCTGTGGGCATGGGACCCTCCAAGCCAGGTGCAGGATATTATCTCCTGGTGTGCCGTTTGCTAAGGCCATTGGAAACGTACAGTATTAGGGTGGGAGTGTCCCGATTTTCCAGGTACTATCTGTCATGGCTTCCTTTTGCTGGGAAAGGGAATTCCCTGTCCCCTTGCACTTCCCAGGTGAGGCAATGCCCCGCCCTGCTCTGTGGGCTGCACCCACTGTCTGACAAGCCCCAGTGAGATGAACCCTGTACCTCAGTTGGAAATGCAGAAATCACCCATCTTCTGTGTCTGTCACTCTGGGAGCTGCAGACTGAAGCTGTTCCTGTCCGGCCATCTTGGAACCTCTGATACCTTCTGTTTCTACCATGCTTTCTTTCTCATTGTGGTCAAACAAACAAACAAACAACAAACACTTAGCATAAAATTTACCATCTTAACCTTTTTTAGATAGGTGTAAAGTTCAGCAGCATCAAGTATATTCACATTGTTGTGAAACAAATCTCTAGAACTTTTTTATCTTCTAAAACCAAAACCCTATACTCATTAAAACAGTAACTCTCCTTTCCCCTCCCCCTAGTCCCCAGTAACCACCTTTCTACTTTCTGTTTCTATGAGTCTGACTACTCTAGGTATCTCATATAAGCAGAATCATATGGTATTTGCCGTTTTGTTCCTGGCTTTATTTCTCTTAGAATAATGTCCTTAAGGTTCACCCGTGTTGCAGCATGAGAGAGGGTCTCCTTCCTCTTCAAGACTGAATAATATTCCATTGTATGTATATACCACATTTTGTTTATCCATTCATTTGTGGATGGTTACTTGGGTTGCTCCCACCTCTCGGCTATTGTGAGTAACGCTGCTATGAACATTGGTATGCAAATATCTCTTTCAGACTCTGATTTTGATTCTTTTGGATATAAATCCAGAAGCTGGATTGCTGGATTGCTGATGGTTCCTCACAGGACTGCTGGGTCCATGAGGAACCATCATACTGTCTCCATAGGAGTTGTACAACTTATCCATGATGCATTTAGCTCCTCAAAGAAATCTTACAGTTTTAATTTTGTCCTCACAACTTTACGAGGTAAGTAGAGCACACGTTATTATCCCCATCTTGCGGATGAGGTAGTTGACGTATAAAGGTGTTAAACAGCTTGCATAATATAATGGATTTTTTTTTTTTTTTTGAGATGGAGTTTCCTTCTGTTGCCCAGGATGGAGTGCAGTGGCACAATCTTGTCTCACTGCAACCTCTGCCTCCCAGGTTCAAGCGATTCTCTTGCCTCAGCCTCCTGAGTAGCTGGGATTACAGGCATGCGCCACCATGCCCGGCTAATTTTGTATTTTAGTAGAGACGGGGTTTCACCATCTTGGTCAGGCTGGTCTCAAACTCCTGACCTCATGATCCGCCCACCTTGGCCTCCCAAAGTTCTGGGATTACAGGCGTAAGCCACCGCGCCTGGCCATATAACAGCTATTTTATGGCAAATTGTCTTTGTAATCCAGTGCACTTTCAATTCACCAGGGACACTCAACCAGAGATACAGGATAAGTATGAGACCCTCTATAGTTGCTGAATCTAAGGAAAAAATTTTTCAATCTGCACCCCCACCTTTGTCCTAAATAAATTGAAAACAATTTCTTTTAATGAGAGCTATTACTGACAGGCACGTATTGTGCACACGACTGGTATAGAAATGAGGAGAAAAAATACAGAGCCACTGTTCCAGACAGCACTGTCTCCCCAGTGACTCCGCTTTGTTTATATATATGCTTATTTATTTTTCACCCAAATGCACTCAAAAAAGTATATATGTGAGGACTGAAATAAACCTAATGGGATCTGAGCAAGGCATTGGGAAGTGTGGGGTGATTTTTTTGATTGTCACAGTGGCCACCTCCAGTTTTCTGGCAATTAGTGAGCAGGGTCAGGGATGTTGAAAGTCCTGCAGTACAACAGTCCTGCATAAAGAAGAGTGACCCATTCCAAAATGCAGTAGTGCCCACGTGGAGAAATGCATGCTCAGGACAAGAACAGAGGTGATGTCAAGGGGGAGATTTAGGGGGCTTTAGGCTAACAGTTCTCCAAGCCACTACAAATAATTGTACAGTCTAAGTGACAATAGTGTGCTTGCCATGTAAACATAGTTCAAGCCAAGACCCCCAGCTGGTGTTACTCCAACAGATCTCCACCCCAAAGCCCTCCTAGAAATAAATTCTGAAGTCACCACGAGGATGCCCAGAGCTCAGTACCCTAGAAGTTCTGGAACATTATTTTGACTGCCAAATTCAAACAATGTTTTCCTTTAAATAACGACAAAAATAAGGTTTTTTTTAAAGGGGTAATTGATAACAAAAACCACTTAAACCCACTGGCTATTCCAGCGAAAACATGAAATTCCCAGTTTTAAGTCATGTTTTAGATAAGAAAAATCCTGTCTCCTCCCAGGCTTCCCCTTGGCAAAGATACTTTTACAGAGAGAAGTCCTCTCTCCTGACAATGTGTGTTTTGCTAGTAACAAAAGGTAACAGAGCCTTTTTCTGAAAGATTTGAACCTGGGGAGCTGGTATTTGCCCCTACTACCACCGTATTCACCTTGCATAAACCAAAAGTGGATCTGCACAATGCCTCTAAGCTGAACATTCGTGGCTCTGTGCATCCTCTAATCTTGAGCAGATCTAACTCAGAAGAGGAAAGAAGGAAAGAGGAGAAGGTGCTTTCATGCTCATCAGCATTTGCAATTTCCTCTCTCTCCGCTCCTCCTCCCTCAAATCGCAGCACAATGAACTAATTCTTTGTGATTGATCATGGCCTGTAGATAACTGAGTGTACTTTCTGGCTTTCATATTCCCTTGTCTGTCTCACAAAGCAATCTAAAATGCTGCTTCAAAGAAAAAAAGCCGGCATAAACCTGAAAACTTTAACTGCCCATGTAGAGTGTGTTCTAAAGCTCAGTTTCAAGTAACTTCTTCCCCCTTGTATTTTATAAAAGCGGGGAAATAATCTGACTTCTTCAGTTACTCTTTCAGAATCACAGTGAGAAAAGAATGTGAATGGTTTGGAAACGAGCACGCTGCCCATCCCTGTCACACCCTGGAAGCCATGAACATTTTCACTGCACGTACACGGGTGATCAATTTCTAAGCACATCTTTGTTTTTCTTAAATAGCTGCATTATTCGTCTGATGTTGAAAATGGCATCTGCACTGCATGTAATTTCCATACTCGCTTGGCACCATCAACTGCCTTTGATGACACTCAGGACTGCGTCTTTTTTGTCTCCTCCTTCCCTCCAGCTGCAAGACCCAGATGTCAGGTTCAGGGATGCATTTTCTCTGGCAGGGATATCTGGCTCCTCTCAGCAGTCCCTAAGTTGGTGGCTATTGTGGAACTGCCAGCAAAATAGCACAAGATCACGCTAAAGACGGGATTCAGATGGCTTTTGAAAATGAAAACAGCGTCCGAATCTGGGAAGAAAACATATTTCTTATGTCTCTAATTAGAAGCCAGGCAAGTGGCAGGCCGTGCCTGAGCAAATTGCACCCCCCCCCGGCCCCGCCCCCCCCCCGCCACCATTTATCTGCCTGCTCATCCATTTTCCCCCTCTTGACAGTTTTTTATCTCCCCACTCTGCATCTGAAATTCAGCAGCTGGGTAGCGATGAAGGGTTTGCCTAAGTTAATCAAACCTGGGGTAGTGACAGGATCAGGCCAGATGTAAAATATGTGGACAGGGAAAAGAAAAAAGAAAGGAAGGAAGGATAGAAGGAAGGGAGGGAGGAAGGAAGACAGCCTAAAGGAATTGGCGAGGTGTAGCAAGGATAAAGAACAGAAGACTACCCAGTACCTCTATGCCCGAGGAGGCAATTTGTAGCAGCGTTCAGGTCACTTGGGCATTGGGACACCACAATTAGCTTTCCTTTTTGAAGCAGCCTTTGTAAATATGAATGGAGATCAAGTGCCAACCTGCCCACCGTCCCGGCCTGGCTTATGCTGAGTCTAGCTTCAAAGGCATCTTGAATAAGTCGTAAACTCAAAGAACCATGACCCAAAGCACTGCATACCAATGGTGGCTGTGTCAGACCAGGAGGCAAAGAGAATCTCAAGCCATAACGGGGCCTTGTGGTGTCTATTTTTTTTTTTTTTCCTTTCCCAGCTGCTGTGCTGGGCCAAGCAGTTGTGCAGGGCAGAGTTTGGAAGCTTCCCACGGTCAACTCTGTCTCCTGAGTGCCCACCCAGCCGCCCCACACTTGCTGCCTCTAAAATCCCAACAGTTCAAAGGAGTTTGCTGAAACTCAGTCAGTGCAAGCCTGTCTCCCAGGCCAAAATCCAGGTTAGCCAGTGCTTTTAGAAGTAGGAAGTGTTGCATCTCAACGGCATTTAGTGTCCATGAATTCGCCCATCCACGGTATGCACCATTTTGTATGCCGCCTTGACATGTCACTGATGGCCCCTGTGAATCTAGATTATATCTCGCTCTTAGTCTGTTCGGGCTGCTATGACAAAATGCCACAGATCAGGTAGTTCATAAAAAACAGAAATTCCTATCTCACTGTTCTAGAGGTTGGGAGGTCCAAGATCAAGGGTGGGAGGTCCAAGATCAATGTGCTGGCAGATTGGGTGTCTGGTGAGGGCCCACTTCCTGGCTCATAGACAGTACCCTCGCTCTAACCTCACATGGTGGAAAGGGTGAGGGGTCTCTCTCAGGCCTCTTTCATAAGGGCACTAGTCCCATTCATAAGGGCTCTGTCCCCTTGATCTAACTGCCTCCCAAAAGTCCCACTTCCTAATACCATCACTTTGGGGGTAAGGATTTCAAGATATGAATTTGAAAGAGCCATAAACATTTAGATTAAAGCAGCCTCTGTTTAAGGGAGGTCCACTCCAATGTAGACTGATTCTTTTGCTTCCCTCCATGGGCTGACTCCCTGAGACCCTCCTCCATCCTCCATCCTCCATCCGTGAATCTTGAGAATGGACACAGTGCTTGGGAACACCAGCTGACTGGAGGAGATCAACACCTGCGGGTTTCCTTTGAAGTTCACACCCAGCCTTGTCCTCCATCCACCTCACCCTCACCCATTCAACTCTAGGATCATTTTGATTCAACGCAGACCCAAAGGGCAAGTCAGATATAGAGATTTTGAAAATTGGCCATACACTCTGGAGCACAGAATATGCAGCACAACTATTTTACCCCTGTAAGGAAAGTGGCCCTAGTGGTGAATTTGTGGAAAGGAGATGCATGCATATCAAAGAGCATAAGTAAAAGCAGGAACTCTACAGTAAAGTCTTTTTTAAAAGTTCACAGAACTTGAGAATTATTAGAGTTTTAAGGGAATAATTGGGAAGGTTTAGAGAAAGAATGGCTTTACCCAAATTTGTGTTAATGCTGCCTTTCAGGATGGCAGCCCTCAGGTCAGATGAGACACCACTGTCCAGGCTGCACAAGCGCAGGACAGGATGACAATGTCTTTCTTTCCAGCCAGTGTGCCTCCCTAGCCCCCTGAACACCTGCTTTTGCCCCAACAGCTGCCCTTTGGCTAGACTTCTTTGCTCACAGTTTCAGCCAGACCAGCCTTCCCTCTGCTCGGTTACTCACCCTGAATTACTTGAAAGTGATCTTGAATGTTTCTCTCTGCCCGGTGAACACAACAAACTCTTCTGTAACTTGGGGGCTTTTGTTGTCTCTACAACCGGCTACGTGCACCTCCGTTTTGCACCACAGTGTCTCGTGGAAACTGCATCTTGTATCCCTGGGTACCCACACGCTCCAGGAGACTCTTCCAACCTGGCTCTTCTTATACACATACCATCTCCCTTCCCCAGCATTACCTCCCTGTCTGCACCGTGCATTTTGACACTTAATCTTTTGCTTCCACACTGGTATTCAAGAGAGGCTGAAGGCTCTTACAGGGCAGTGCCTCCTGCTCTCTTTATTCCCCCCAGCTGGTTCCAGCGTAACACAGCTGGTGCCTGAGCTCTCCCCAGCATCTGTGGAACAGGCAGCACAGCAGCCTCAAACAGAGCTGTTCTGTCTGGGCACATACATCAGTGCTGGGTGCTGAGTTGAGTCTATCCACTTTGGAACGTCTGGTTGACACTATCTGAGGGGCTTCTTTAACTTGGGATTTAAGAAGCAACATGAATGAGATGCAAAAGACCACAGGAAGAGGAGGAATGACCCATGCATAGGCTGTTTGATAGCCTATTAACCTACATAACTTTGTCATACACACATCATTAGTTAGGGCGAATTCCACTGATGGTCCTCTTATCAGAAAGAGTATGTGGGTAGCTGGAAGAAGTATTTTATTTCCTCCTTTGAGTTTCAAAGTGGGACTCCTAAGGGGCCTTCTCCAGCAATAATACATATTACCTAAACTCCCCTCCAAAGAGGGCCTTTGTTTCTCAGACTGAGTAGGTGTACGAGTTGGGAACTAAAATGCCTAGGGGAAAAGGTGGGACAGGTAGAGAAGGCATACAGGATTTGGGCAAACTATGTCTGCAGTCGTTTGCTATGTAGTAGGCAATATAAATTACTTCTTCTGTTTTCCCAATGAAATCTTCCACATCATCTTTTTAAAAAATTACAAAACATGAACATGATTCGATTTTCTAGTGCAGAAATGGTAAGGATCTGCCAACCAGCTGCTGTAGCACCAAGCCTATGGAAATGAGGGGCCCTGTATACCCCACCATGGGTGTGCCACAAACAGGATCCAGTTTATCTGCCTCTTGCTTTTTATGCTAATCTTCTGGGATGACTGCAGGGCTGTCAGGGTCTCTGCTTTTTGTATTATTATTATTTCTAGTGATTATAATGCAAGAACATTCTCCTTTTGCCAGCAAATAGTCTCTGCTATCACTGCTGTTGCTGCTGCAGCTGGAGGTTTCTTCCAGCCTCAGCACATTTGTGTCCCAAAGAATGCCGTGCGTGGCTGTTTCCTTTGTGATGCTACTCTGGGCTGTGCTTTGTGCCTATTTTTGATCATTTGCCTTAAAGATGGCATCAGATTTCCCAGGTCTCCAAGTGACTCCCTGCCCTCAGCCACGTGGTCTCAGGGTCATGACCTCACAGATCTCACCTCTTCTTCTTACCTCGCAGCCCACCTCACCATGTGCGCACATATCACAAATTTGTTCACTTTAAAAATCTTTGTGGAGCACCCTTTTTGTGCCTGGCACTGCTTTAGTTTCTGCTTCCACGGGGGCTTACAACCTAGTGAGGAAAAAAGATCATCAAGAAATAAAAACATAGATAACGTGTGCTGGACGGTCCCGCTTTGCTACTCCAGATCCACTCCCACCCTTTTCCATGCTGCTTCGTGCCCCTGGAGGCCGACCTCTGTCGTATCACTTGGGCTTCCTTGACCTCTGGCTTCTGTTTGGGTTTGACCAATAGGGGACACCAGTAGGAGACAGGAGGTGGGAAGGAGAAAGATGAGGGTGTTTATTCCCTTGACACTCCTTCTACCACGTGGTCATTAGGCAGTGGCCACATTCCTTTAAGGCCACATCTCCTGATGGAAGGCCTCTCTGCCATGGCTACAGCTCTCTCTGGGTTCCAGTATCAACCCCCTTCCCTCATCCCTTCAGGACCACCTCACTTTCTTTAAAATAGCTTCTGACTATTGCCAGACTGGGTGCTTCACCACCCCTGGTTGGTTCTCTTAACCTTGCCCACATCCTTGAAAATAGTGTCTTTGTTAAATTACCCCAATGAATGTGCCATCTGTTTCCTACCAGGATCCTGTTCCATATAAATGTCAAATGATAAGGAATATATATATATATATACACACACACACACACACGCACAAACACACACACACATACAGAGCAGGAGAAGGGATAGGAGTAAGAGGCAACAAGGGGAGAAGGACTAATTCGCATCAGAGAAAAACACAAAGGAAACCAGGAGTGAGTCCTGCAAATGTCAGGGAAGAGCACTCCTGGCAGAGGGAACAGCACATTGGAAGGTCTTGCAGTGAGAGTTTTCTTGGAGCATTTAAAGGGCACCCTAGACAAGTAGCTAGGAAATGAGATCAGAGGTCTGGCAGAAGGCCAGAACAAGCAAGCCACTGTAGATCGTGGTAAGCACTTCAGAGTTTATTCTGAAAGAAAGCGAAAGCAGTTGGAGAGTTTGGGCAGAGGAACAGCATGATCTGACTTTATTTTTTATTTTTTTAGAGACTAGGTCTCTTTATGTTGCCCAGGCAGGCCTCAAACTCCTGGGCTCAAGCCATCCTCCTGCCTCAGCCTCCTGAGTAGCTGGGACTATGGGCACTTGTCCCTGTGCCTAGCTCCCTGACTTTATTAAAAAGATCACTCTGGGCCAGCCATGGTGGCTCACGCCTGTAACCCCAACATTTTGGGAGGCCAAGCTGGAAGGATCACCTGAGCTCGGGAGCTTGAGACCAGCCTGGGCAACATCGTGAGAACTTGTCTCTACTAAAAATAAAAAAAAAAAATTAGCCAGGAGTGGTAGCATACTTGTAGTCCCAACTACTCAGGAGGCTGAGGTGGGGGGATCACTCAAGCATAGGAGTTCAAGGTTGTGGTGAGCTATGATTGCACCACTGCACTCCAGCCTGGATGACAGAGCAAGACCCTATCTCTAAAATAATAATAATAATGAAAATAAATACATAAAAAGGATTAATCTGATTGCTATACAGAGAATCCACTGTAGAGGAGCAAAAGTGGAAGCAGGGAAAACCATTAATGGGCAATTCTAGTTGTCTAGTCCAAGCAGCTTGGACTGAAGGATGAAGGCAGCGAAATGCAGTTTGTTTTCATAAATATTCCTTTGAGATGTTTATTCCATATCCAAGTGGAGATGACAAGCAGACAATGGATTTTTAGCTTTGGAGTCTGGAGGAGAGTGAGCTATAAATTAGGGAATATTCAGTCTATAAACAGCATTTGAAGTCATGGCACTGAATGAGATCATCTTGCGATTGTCTACGGAGATGAAAAGGGCCAAGGCTGAGTGTAAGGCCTACTGTCATCTAGGGTTCAGAGGCTCCAGCAAAAGAGACTGAGTGAGGTAGGAGGAGGTTCAGAGGGGTCCCAAAGGTTAGGTGAAAGAAGTGTTTCACAAATACAAAGGGAACACTGTGCGGGCACAGATAGGACTGAGAGTTGAACACTGCATTTAGCAATATGGAACTCATTGGTGGGCTTGAAGGAGCTGTTTTGGGAGAGTGGCGTAGATGAAGCCTAGTTTAAAAAGATTAAAGAGAGAGAATGGGAGGAAAGGAAATGGAGTTAAGGAGGAAATACATCTCTTTTGAATGTTCTGCTATAAAAAGAAGGAGAAAACTGAGGATATAGCTTCAAGGGGACATGGGGTCAAGGAAGGTCCTGTTTTGTTTTGATTTGCAGGCTGATGGGAATGAACCAGTAGAGAGGGAAAAAATAATGATGTCGGAAAGAGAAAAAGGCCTAGCCTGCAGGAAAGAGGGGTTGGCCTTAGACAGGACACAGTCAGTTCATCCACAGTTACAGAAGGACGACAGGGAAAATGGATGCAGATGAAGGTGGGTGGGTAATTAAGGTGGTGTATTAGTCCATTCTCTCATTGCTATAAAGAAATACCTGAGGCTGGGTAATTTATGAAGAAAAGAGGTTTAAGTGGTACATGGTTCTGCAGGCTGTACAGAAAGCAGGGTGCTAGCTTCTGCTCAGCTTCTGGGGAGGTCTCAGGAAACTTAAAATCATGGCAGAAGACAAAGTGAGAGCAGGCATGCCACATGGCCATAGCGGGAGCAAGAGAGTGAAGGAAGAGGCACTACACCCTTGAACTCAGTATCTCAAGGACTGTATCAAGGGGGGTGGTGGTAAACCACTCATGAGAAATCTGCCCCCGTAATCCAATTACCTCTCACCAGGCCCTACCTCAAACACTGGGGACTACATTTCAATATATTTGGTCGGGAACACAGATCTAAAATATATCAGGTGGTGAGAGCTTATGGAAGTCCTCTTCTAATTGCCTCTATTTTCTTAGCAAGAAATAAGAAGCAAGGTCATCAGCTGAGGGTAAGGAAGGAGGAGGAGTAGTTGGTGGTTTAAGGAGAAATGGTGTAAAATGTGTACTTAAGAGACTGAGAGTGTGAGTTGACTGGAAATGGATCATTGGACAGCACTCAGAGTCCTCTTGAGGTTTGTGGTCACACTGATCAGTGACTTTTCCCTGACTATAGATCCTTCTGATCTGACCAACCCTCACATACATTTCTATGTCCCATCTTCAGTATGCCCTGGCCCTTGGGAACCACTCATCCCTTAATAATCATCTCTGCACATATAGAGGGCATTTTCCCAGCCCCATGACTTTAGAAGGGTTGTCTTTCAGGCAAGGTGGTACTGGGAAGACTGTCCCGAGAACAACAGAGCCTTCTCTATTCCTCCATCTCTCATTCAAGCTGTCTTATTTGGGAGACAGGGATTAATGTTGTAATTCTGCTTCACTCCCCTAGGCATTGTGTTAGGTGCTTCAGGAATACAAAGACTAATAGGGATCCTGCCTGCATTCAATGAATTTATAATCTGGCTGGGGAGCAGTGATTTGTACACAAGCCAGCGGCCTATGTACAATAGCTAAGCCTACTTGACCATGAGCACTTCCAGGGATGGAACTGTGAATAACTAGAGCATGGGATACATTATTCCCATCAGATACTAGAGAGGATCAGGAATGAAAGAGATCAGATAGGGCTTGGAGGCATCAGGGGAAACGTCTACCGGGGCAGTGGGACTTGAGCACAGTCATTAGGCATGCAAATCATCTTGTGGGCTTTCCAATGTGTGCACTGGAATACGTTAATGAGCTCAATTTCCCCGTGCTAAAGCTCTGCTCTAGGCCTTTGAACTGACACACCCTGTCAAAATATGTGGAAACTGAATACCCTGAATCCAGACCTCCCATGGAGGCTCTGAAGGGAAAAGAGAAAGAACTACTCACATGTTGGCCACCACCACCTCTCTCCCTTCCAGGCAGCTGGATGGAGGACACTTTGCCCATGCTTCTCAGCTCATTTTGTTTCCGAGACATCTTTGTCCTCGATGTTTGTTTTAACCAGAGTTTGTCCATATTTGGGAGTTGGGGGGGGGACATCAATGGTAAGATACAGTTCCACCCTCCCAGGATGGCCTCCTTCCAGTTCCTGGGAGCCTGGGATGTGTACATTATCTCTATTCTGTATTACAGCTGGGCCAGGAATTGGCTCGTTTCGCCTATTTAAATTAATATACTGGAAGAGTCTTTTGTCTCATAGCCATCGTGTGGTTGAGTGACAGCTCTATGCCTTCGCCTGATGCTGAGGCTCCATGGGAAACATCATGTACTCTTGCTGAACTCTGATGAAAAGACAAGTGCCACAAACTGTTTAATGTTTAGATTGTACCTGTCATTCACTTTACCTTTCCAATGCCTCACAGCGATAAGAAACTCACCTAATATCTCTCGTTCCAAAGATCCTAAACAAGGCTAGTTCATTCTGTGACCTTAAGGAGATGGCAGAAACTGCATTATAGCAAACAATAACAATATAGGCACAGAGTGCCCTGTAGTGAGCATTAGAGATTACTGAGAATATGTTTAGAAATATCATAGGGGGCTGGGCCTGGTGGCTCATGCCTGTAATCCCAGCACTGTGGGAGGCCAAGGCGGGAGGATCACAAGGTCAGGAGATCAAGACCATTCTGGCCAACATGGTGAAACCCTGTCTTTACTAAAAATATGAAAATTAACCAGGCATAGTGCTGTGCACCTGTAGTCACAGATACCCTGGAGGCTGAGGAGGAGAATCACTTGAACCAGGGAGGTAGAGGTTGCAGTGGGCCAAGATCACGCCACTGTACTCCAGCCTGGGCAACAAGAGCGAAACTTCATCTCAAAAACAAAAAAAAAAATAGAAAAAAGAAAAAATGGAAAAAAGAAATATCATAGAGAATAAAATGACTAGCTAAGCAAAGAAAATAAAAGTACGTAGAATTGGGGTTTAAAGGGCAAACTGTAGGTATATCTAAAATTGGCAACCTCAAAGACAAGAGCAAGAGAACTAAAACAAATTTAGGTTAAATAAATTTAGACTATAGAGGGGCTTAGTTCCTGACTAATGTCAAAAGTTGATTGTCCTTTTCCAGGAGTGCGGCAAAAAAAACCCCTTCACCCTTCACTAGCTCTGCACTCTATAATGGGTGTTCTCAGTCTGACATCTGTTCATGGTTGGAGCTGGTTACAAGTTTTTAGTAAAGAACAACCAAGAATTTTGCCTCTGGCAACCCACGGAGGGACTTTCTCACTAGACAAGCCTTATGTAAGAATGGGAGGAAGGTGCACTTTTCTTAGAGAAGGAGAGAGCTGTGCTGGCTGAAGGGGAAGTGGACACCATCAGCCTTGAAGCTCAGGGCTTGGCCAGGAATGCTGCCTGCTTAGGGAGAACTGGGAACACATGGGGGTCTTTGGATGAGCTGGGAGTCCAGCCAGCCAGTGGAAGCTCTGCAGGAGGCTCCGCCTAGTCTGACAGTAGAACAAGGACAGGACTGCATGGAGAAATCATTTCTCAGCTAGAGAGAAGAGCTAACTGCTCCAGAGCATTTGCCATCCATATTCTCACTTACTAACTCAGCTCTGTTTCATTATTTAACATCTATTTATAGTCAACATCTTCCCAACTAGATGGTTATACTCTTGTGTTTTATGTTAAGCCTTTAATCTCTATGGCAAGCTATAAGTACCATTACTGGCTCTATTCTGCCTGCATAGGAAGAAACTGAGGAAGAGAGAGAGATGGGTAAGCAGCTGATCAGGATCAGCCAAGGCAGGGCCCCTCATATTTTTATTGAATAAAAGTAAATCAATAAGTAACAATTTGTACATTTCCGAAAATGTCCTTTTCAACTTTTTCTCAAGCAAGTTTAAGATGCCATTTGGAATTCATGATTAAAGAATTGGAAGCAAGCTATTTTAAGGGAGCAACTCAAACTGAGTGCATTGAGATGGCAAAACAGCCAAAGGGTGATCCTTAATTAGTTTATATGACTGTAAAATGCAAAACAGTAAAGCCTGTTATCTAAAGGAAAAGATAAAAGGCAAAGGCAGAGTCAAAGATAGCAGATTTCAGCAGTCATAGATTTCTCTCTCTGGAAAGCACAGCTGTTTTTTGTATCTGTCAACCAAATGGAACTCCTCAAATGACTTTTGTTGAAAGCCCACAGGTCCTGGCAGGGCATACAAGAATTTGAGAACACATGGATTCTCTCTTTCAGGACCTTACATTTTAAAAAGGATTCACCATGAGAACTCAAGGGAAAATTAATCTGGTGAAGGCGTAAAGACAAGCTTTAGAGCATGCTTCCACAGGCCCTAACATTTCAGCCAGAGAGCACAGCCCCTAGCCTGTCTGTGCAACAGGGGAAACAGGGACATAAATAAGTTTATATATACTAAAAGGCTATTATCAATTTTAGTATTTATGGGTGGCATCAGCACTGACAATGGTCATTGCCATAGTTTGAACATATTGTCCCCTCCAAAAACTCATGTTGAAATTTAATTGCAATTGTAACAGTATTAAGAGGTGGGTGCTCTAAGAGGGGATTAGGCCATGAGGGCTCTGCCCTCCTGAATGAATTAGTGTCATTGTCATGGGAGTGGGTTCCTTATAAAAGGAGAAATTCAGCTCTATTTTGCACATCTTCCTCTTTCTTTCTCTCTCTCTCTCTCCTTCCCTGCCTCACTGCCTCCCTCTCTTTGCCCTTTCACCATGGATAATGCAGCAGGAAGGCCCTTACCAGATGCCAGCCCCTCAATATTGGACTTTTCAGCCCCTAGAAACCAAAAGCCAATAAGTATATATTCATTATAAATCACCCAATCTGGGGTATTTCTTTTGTGGCTGTACAAAACAGACTAAATCAGTTATCTAATCAATTAGCGTTTGGTAGGACCCACTGGGCTCATTGCTAGTTACAGATTTGCCAGCACAGTAGAGCTATTCCTACAGTCTTGCAACTCAAGGGACATTCCTCTACAGAAACCAAGTTCGAGTTGCATGTTGACTCAAGTCAGCATTGGGTAGATGACCAGCTGGGCTAACAAGTCATCTGACGAGCTCTTATCCAATCAAAACATTGCCTCGTACTTGCCCTCCTATCTCAGAGGCAACAGGAGTAGACTTGAAACTGGCTGCCAAGTGCCCCCACTGTCAGCCTCTGCCCTTTTGTGACATTTTCCTCATCTCCACCTTGGCCTGACTCCCTCAATGCTTCTGCCCACACTTCTATCTGCTGCTGTCCCTAGTGTTGACACTCATACTAATCAAGGCCACCCTTGAAATTTCATTTTTACTAGATTTTGTGTCTGCTGTGACACTGGGGTGCAGATATATCACCCTCAGAAGCCCTGTGAATAGTCGCTACAAAGTGGGCTGGCTGAGATGAAAGGAAAAATGGAGTTAGCATTTACCGAAACTGGTCAGGCTGAAGTGGAAATCCCCAAAGAGACAGATGCAAAACATTCTACTGTTTCTAGAAGGGATGAAGAGATCTGTGGAACCAAAGTGGGGCTAGGGAACAGGAATACAGTGCAAAGTTAGCTATATGGTGAGTGGAAAATGAGCTGAAGGCTACATCTCTTTAGATGAAAAATAAAATTTTCCAACATGCAGAATAGTAAAGGAAATAATCTAAGAGTGCCCAGATTAAATAAATGTTAGCATTATTCCTTTTTGCTCTAATTCTTTTATTTTAAAAAATAAGATGTTACAGATCTAACTGAAGCTCCCTTGTAATCCTTCTGATCTCATTCCCCCCCAGGCCCTGCCAAGTGCAGATCACTTTCAAATAGAATGAAAGCTCCTGAGTCATCATATTTGGATTATTTTTTATAGACTTTCATTGGTTTTGCTTCACATCAAATATTAAAAGCTTTGTTGAACAACTACCAATCGGTTAAAAAAAAAAAGGTTTAAAATAAGGCAAATTCTATTTCTTATATACCACACTGTGCTCAAATGAACCAAACCTGCTTTATGTAACACTTCTTAGAAAAGGTGACTCATTTTACAACGGAAAAGAAATGGAGCTTTAGCATGTCTTCTCCTACATATTACCCATGATGCCTTGGAAAAGAATCTGTCCCTCTGGCACCCATTTCTGAAATTTACCACTTTCAACACACACTTCACATGTAGCCTGTGTCACTTCCGTGGCTAACTAGCATCTTGTCCTAAGAACATTTCTCAGTGTATAAGTCAGCAGGGGTTGGTCTAAGCACTCTGTGTATATCAACTAATTTAATCTTTACAACAACCTAGTGAGGTGGATACAGTTACTATACCCATTTTATAGATGAGAAAACTCATCTGCAGAACTTACTGGTCATTGTATTCTTGTGAAGGAATCATGTGGCTGCCAAGAGTTCTTGTGTACAGAGTAAACTGTAGCCCTTCCTATTTTGTTATTGCACTATGTTAATTACTGGGTCTTTAATAGCCTAAGGCTTCAAACCATCCAGGCATTGTGTTAATGCTTGGCTATATTGTAGCTACTTCCTTGACTTTCTTCAAATATGGAGATTTCGTTTCTTCATAGAGAACACATTGGAAAATTAACATCTCATGAGGTCTAGATCGCCCATTTTTCACAAAGAAGTATTTTAGTTACTCACCTTTTTGAGCAGAAGGAGGGGCTGGGGCTCTAGAGAAGGTATTTACCCATTGGCACTCAGCAGGAGCAGAACACAAGTCATATGGATGCAGCAGGAGAGGAAGGAAGGATGGTGTCCCTTCAGCCATGGTGCCTCTCCGTCCTCTCCCTTTCATTCTACGTCTGGCCATCCTTCCCTTCCCAACTGGCCTGGCCAACCCATAATCATTCTTCAAGGCCCAGATTAACTCCACATCTCCAGGGAAACCCTACTGGACAATTACAGCCCACATTGGTTCTTCATCACATTGGCCCTTAATACTGTGTAATTATTTCATTTCCTTCCTTCTTTTTTTTTTTTTTTTTTTTTTTTTTTTTTTTTTTGAGGTGGAGTTGTACTCTGCCACTCAGACTGGAGTGCAGTGGTACAATCACGGCTTACTGCAGCCTTGACCCCCCAGGCTTAAACAATCCTTCTGCCTCAGCCTCCCAAGTAGTTGGGACTACTATGTGTGCCACCATACTCACCTAATTTTTAAATATTTTTTTGTAGAGACTCTGTGATCTTCCTGTGTTGCCTCAGCTGGTCTCAAACTCCAGGACTCAAGTGACCCTCCCATTTCAGCCTCCCAAAGTGTTGAGATTATAGGCATGAACCACTGTGCCTGGCCTTTCTTTCTTCTTTTCTTCTTTTCTCCCTTTCTTCCTTTCTTCTTTCCTTCCTTCCTTTCTTTCTTTCCTTCTATTTTTCTCTTCCTTTCTTTCCTTTTTTCTTTTTCTTTTTTTCTTTCTTTCAGTGACTGGCCAATGAACGCCTAAAGGTCAGGGATAATATCTTATATTTACATATACCTAAAGGCCACCACTACGAAACTCACTGGGGTGCTGGGTATTTCCTGTTTTAAGGCTATGGATGGGGAGCATGTGGAGGGGACTGGATGTAGAAAGAGAGGTTATCATCATGGTGCCCTACCCAGAGGAGGAAGATGGTGTTGCTTTGGAATTGTATGGCTACTCAGCCTTCTTCCAGCCATGGGAGGGGCAATACTCCTTCCTTCCACTCCAAGCAAGAAATAATATGGACATGTGAGGGATCTTCAAATGGCTTCTTGTGCTGGTTTACAGGTGGCTCAGCAGGACCTGCCATTACATTCTACCTAATAATAGGAATTAAACACAAGACAAAGTTAGCAGAGTGAGGGGGTTAATAACATGGACTCTGGAGCCAAGTTTACTGAGATCAAATCCCAGCTCTACAACTTACGAGCTGGGTGACCTTGAGCAAGCTGCATAACCTCTCTTTGTCTCTGTTTCTTAATCTGGAAGCCCAAGGTAACCATGAGAGCACCTATCCCATAAAGTTGTCTTGAACTTTAAATGTGTTGGTAGTCACAAAGCACTTAGAGCAGTACCTCATACAAAGGGGGACTTTACAAGTGCTTGCTATTATTATTCATGTCCCCCTTCTTCTAGTGCTTTCTTTTTTACTAAAATAGAGCTTGCATTCACACTGCTTATCTTATAGCTTTGCACACGTAGGCTTCTGCTTATCTTACAGCTTTGCACACCTGGGCCTCCTAGTGTACATGAATGATTTTTGCAAAAACCATCAGCAGAAAAACCTTTCAGCCTAGCATAGTGGAAGAGGTCTGGCAGACCTGAGTTCAAATGCCAGTGTTACTCCCCAGTGTTGCTGAGTCTCAATAGTCTCAATTTCTTTATCTGTTAAATGAGGCTAATAATGCTTTCTTCATATTATTGTTGAAACAGTTAGAAATAATGCTGGATATAATCACTTGTTGGCACACAGTAAGCACACAATTAATGTAACAACTTTCACCATCCCTGTCATCATCATGAGTTGAGTTTCTCTCAGGTCTCATAAAGTACTTAGCATACAGCTAGAACTTATTTATAAAAGGTAGTTATTACTTACAAGCTTGAGGTTTATAAGGTCTTCTACAAAAGAATGCACAGCTTTCCCATACAAGCTGACATGAACTTTGTAAACATATTATCATACAATTCTAATGCTTCCTACCAATTAACAATAATATGCTGGTGAAATCTAAAATCAATTTTTGCATCATGTTTATATTTTAAACAAATCCTCAGTCTTCACTATAATCTACACCTTGAAACATGCATTTGAAACCGTTTTCAGGGATCTGGGCACAGTGGCTCATGCCTGTAATCCCAGCACTTTGGGAGGCCAAGGTGGGTGGATCACCTGAAGTCAGGAGTTCGAGACCAGCCTGGCAACATGGCCAAACTCCATCTCTACTAACTATACAAAAATTAGCCTAGCATGATGGCGGGTGCCTATAATCCCAGCTACTCAGGAGGCCAAGGCAGGAGAATTGCTTGAATCCGGGAGGCAGAGTTTGCAATGAACCGAGATCGCAACACTGTACTCCAGCCTGGGCAACAGAGTGAGATTCCGTTTCAAAAAATAAAAATAAAAAATAAAACTATTTTCAACAAACAAAGACTTGGCTTCAGTAGTATACTAAAAATGATTACTCTATTATAGGTAGTCGCAGGCATCACTATTTTAAAAGAGCACCAAAGGAATACAGCAAGAGCTTGCTCAAGATGTACATTGCCTAAAGAAAACATTATGATGAAAAAGCAATGACTCAAAATCTTTTTGAAGTTACAAGTTACAAGGGATTTGTTCCTTTGAAATCATTTTCAGAATTCAAAAAAGTTTTTAGAAAAAAAATAATGAATAGCTTTAGCCTTGTTCAGAAGACTCTTAATAGCATCATTGCATGTTACAGCTGTAAGGAATCATCCTAAAGATAATTTTAGAGGCCGGGCGCGGTGGCTCAAGCCTGTAATCCCAGCACTTTGGGAGGCCGAGGCGGGCAGATCACAGGTCAGGAGATCGAGACCATCCTGGCTAACACGGTGAAACCCCGTCTCTACTAAAAAAATACAAAAAACTAGCCGGGCGAGG
>NW_016809075.1:945022-949720 GCF_001698545.2 Rhinopithecus bieti
AACAAAACAAAGAAAAGATAATTTTAGGATAGTTGCCCCCTTCACAGATGAGGAACTCAAGCCCAGAGAGGTGATGAAAGTAGCACAGAATCAGTCCTTTATCACCTCTTCCACTGCCGCTCACCTCTCTGGACTTGAGGTCTCACATTGGCCCTAAACTCAAGAGCTACTGCATTTCTTCTCTGACTTTAAATTTAAATAAATGTGTCAATTGATGTACATGCACCCAAAAGAAGATAATTTACACCTCTGTAAAGGAGGTGTGAGAGATTAGCAAGGTGTGAGATTAGCGAGAAAAACATGAAAAAGCAGGAAGGTCAAGAACCTCTTTAACATAATTTTGTTTTATCAATGTCTTAGACTACTTCATCCCTTGTGCAAATTTTTTATCTAAAAGCTATTAAGTCAAAAACATCTTTTTTGATGAGGACTAAAAAGCTTTGACTACTCAAACATATGAACTCAGCGAAAGGCACACCCTGAGTATTCGAGTCAGGTGGATTATAGGAAGAGTGCCCAGAGCCATGAATGGTATTAGTCAACCTGCTATCTATGGCCATAATGTATGTTTATGGAAAGCCCCTTTATTCACAACGACTAAAATCGAGTAAAGCCTTCACAGATGATGAAGTACAAATCTGTTCTCTGCTCTGGCCTTCCTGATGCTTTGAGCTCTCAGCCTCCCGGAGGAAACCAGCCAGTACCAATGTGGACAGCTCAAAAATGATTTCCAACAAGTGTCTCCACAGTTGCTTTTCAGTTCCACTTTTCTGAACTTTGTAAAGGGCTATCACAACCAGGATTACAATGCAAAGAAAGGCAAAGCCAATTTTTTTCTCCATTGTCCTGATATGACTTTCTTCCCTGGACCTTTCATCCTGTGTATGGGAAGCCACCCATCTGGACTGTGAGAAAATTATTTGGGGAGGGGTGTTGCCAAGGCAGAAGTTCTTTCATAGGGTGGAGAGAGTAACTTGCTAAAATTCTTATCACATTCTCGCTTTCACAGAGTCTCCTAAGTCTTCTGGGAATAGAGAAGGAAAGTGGAGATCACCCCACCAAGCCAAGCCCAGCTCCCTCTGTGTATTCCACTCATGATTAATTTCTAAGTACCTAAATGGGAGTTATTTTGAAGTCTTCATTCCTTACTTTTTTTTCTTCTATTACTCAACTTCTTTGTTATTTCACTGCTCGTTACCACCTCTACTAGAGAACACAGGAAAGGAAATGAAACTCACCTCTAATGATATAATACCAGGAAAAAAAAAAATTGATTCAGTCCATACTGTGAGAGTCTTAGAACAAAGTGACTTTAGAGAGTATCACTTTGTAGTGGTTACAGTGACTTAAGATGTGACTTTGGCTGCAAGACAGACAAAACCTGACTCTGTTTAAGAGCTAGAGACATGGATTCACTTCATGTAATAAGAAGGCCTTGGGTAAGCAATTCTGAGATTGGTGCAATGACCCAGCAATGGTGCTCAAGGGCCCAGGCTCTTGCTCTCTCAAGGCTCCGTCATCTTCAGAGAGTTGACTTTTCATCCTCACATGTGTTTACGCAAGATAAAGTGGTCATCCCAATTGCAAGCATCTTTCCCCCACAATTGCTTTCAAGGCAGGAAGGTGAAGGCAGGGAACAGGCTGTCTTCCCATGTCTCTATCATTTTATTTAGGAAAATAACTCTTCCCAGAAACCCTCCAGCAAACAGCCCCTTGGGTCACATGAGCCACATAATTGCAAGAGAGGCTGAGAGAAGTCCTATGTTATTTACCAGCCTCTATTCTATACTGAGAAGTAGACAGGAAAAGAGTGTGTGAAATGACTATAGAGTTAATAGCATCTGCCACAGTGGAAAACGGTCTTATTTGACAACAAAGAAAATTGAGGCCAAGATAATTTTTAAAACTCACATTTCACATTGGTTGGGCACCCACTGTTTCCTGGACCCAAAAGTTAGTTGGTGGCAAAACCAAAGTTAAAAGCGGGGTGGGCCTGACCCCCATCTCTATGCATGTGTGTTAGGCCACACTGCAGTCTGTCCAGGAGTAGAAGAGACAATAATGCACACTGATATTTGCATTAGATAGAAGGAATAACTTTAAAAAGGAGAAGGAAGATTGTTTGATTCTTCTTGAGTAATAGAGACATAAACACCGTTCTATTAGATATAGCAGTGATTAAAAAGATGCACCAGGGAGAAAATTTTGAAACTTCTGGCTATCGTAAGCTTTGGGAAAATTAGACATCCATTTATTCTATAGCAAGGTATCAATAAGGAACCAAGACTCTACCATCCAAAAGACTAAAAGATAAAAATATAAAAGCATCCCACTGTTTTGGAACCTTTTTATCATCCCTGATTTCATAATGAAGAACTGAAGCTAAACAAGGTTCAATGACTCACGTTAAGCTCAAGGAGACTCGATGACATGGCACAGGTCAGTGATTAATGAAATTTTCATGTGATCTCAGGCAGCAGAGCTTAAGCCATACATTTAAGCAGAGTATATGTTATATGTTTCTAAAGCATGTCAGCTCTGTCTGATTTCCTAGACAACTCAGGCAAAGGCCAAGATACCAACCTGAATTACCCTTGGATTTCATCCCAA
Source organism: Rhinopithecus bieti (assembly GCF_001698545.2). NCBI lineage: Eukaryota > Metazoa > Chordata > Mammalia > Primates > Cercopithecidae > Rhinopithecus > Rhinopithecus bieti. Next base: position 947,633 of record NW_016809075.1, read on the forward strand.
AGTTGTGACTATGACCTAGGTAACTGTAGCTATGGTCTATTCATTATTGTCTTACAAATTACGTTATATGGAAACTTCTAACAACCTTGGTAAATTGTTTAATTTGTAGCTTATATGTGGAAATGAGAGTTTCAAAATTATACTCTACTATGAATATTAACAGCCACAAATTACCAACACACCTTTGTCCTGAGCAAATGGTCACAATAAGCCTGTACATGGAGGGCATTGATGCAGGTCCTCCCTTAGATAACCAAAGGGAAGAGTGGTGATGGTGTCACCAGGCTGGGGCAGGACAAATGAGTGGGTCTGCCCAGACCTCATGCAGCTCCCAATTGCCTTGTGTGACTACAAGGAACTTTATTTCCTATAGCATTGAGGAGTGGCCTTCTACTGTAGGGGAAGCTTGAGCAGGGCCTGGAGGGATGGGAAGTTTCATTCTTCACCCAATTCCCTAAGACATTGTTCTGATCTAACAAAGCCCAGTCCTTTGGAGAAACACAGAGTCCTTTTGTCCTATGCAGGGGAATCCGCATTTGATTTAGCACAGAGGCCTGGTGTTACTAACTATGTCACTATGCAATACTGTGCTATGAAGAAGCCCCAGACAAATATGAATGTTTAGCCATATTCTTGCCCTATTGTATGCAAATGCTTTTTATTTCTGAATTCAGATTATCTACATGACTGCTCTAGAGTGATACAGAATGCTAGAGACAGAAGGAGCTCTAGAAATGATCTACTTAGACCACATCTTTTGACAGAACAGAAAAAGACACTCTAACAGTGTTAAGAAAGCAGCCAAGCCAGAACCATAATCCAGAGCTCCTAACTTACTTGATTCTCTTTTGTAATGCAGAGATAAAGTGCTGCCTTCTGCATCGATCTATCCATGACCACCTAGAAGGGAAGGCGTGTCCCTTCCTGGAATGTGCCTTTCAGTGAAGACACAGTTTTATAAATAACAATTGGTAAAATTGAAATCATGCTATACTTCAGGTACATTGTGGTCTTTTGTGGGCTTACAAGGAAACCTATTACTTACTATTTCTATGAAAAAAAAAATGTACTTAGGGTTCCAAACAACCAACTTGCACATGCAGTTTCAGAATAAAGGCATTTCATAAATAGCCTGAGACTATGACCCCGTAGCATAGTTCTTGGAAATTCTTGCATTGTTTCCATGGTCACAGATGCCCCGTGACTATGAGATGGCTGCAATGGTTGGTAGGAAATTCCCAGCATCTTCACTGGGGTCTCTCCTGCCTAGGCCTTTCCTTCCCAGTATCAGAATGGCTGCCTTCCCAGCAGCTGAAACAGCAAGTCCTCATTGAAGATCATCTGCGGCACATCTCCATGTCTATTGCAGAGATTCACTGAGGTAAACACTGCTGATGTAGTGGACACAGACATGTGCCACCCAGATTCTCTGTCAAGGAGGAGCTTGCTGCCCAGCTGCAAGGAGTGTGGCCAACAGATGGCCTCCAGCTGTCAGCTTCTTCAATGTCAGCCTCAGCTAGAAAGAGCCACTTTGCCCAAGATTGTGCCTTCCTGGCATGGTCCACATCCAGTGATGGAGTGAGGCAGCGGGATAAAGGCCCAGACAGTTCCGTTCAATAAGGGAAACACAGACTGATGATAGTCTCTCCAGAGCTCCCCAGGGGTAGGCTGAGATTTCAATGGTCCTGCATTGTGATTCAGCTTTTTCTTCTGCCCAGTCCTGTTATCTCCCCCTTCTTTTGACAGGTTTTGGTTTGTTTGTAATAGACTGCTTTTAAGAATAGTTTCTGAGGCCGGGCGTGGTGGCTCACGCCTGTAACCCCAGCACTTTGGGAGGCCGAGGTGGGCGGATCACAAGGTTGGGAGTTCAAGACCAACCTGGTCAACATGGTGAAACCTCGTCTCTACTAAAAATACAAAAATTAGCCAGGCATGGTGGTGTGCGCCTGTAGTCCCAGCTACTTGGGAGACTGAGGCAGAAAAATCACTTGAACTTGAGAGCCGGAGGTTGTGGTGAGCCGAGATCACGCCATCACACTCTGGCCTAGGTGGCAGAGAGAGACTCCATCTCAAAAAAAAAAAAAAAAA
>NW_016809075.1:953231-958245 GCF_001698545.2 Rhinopithecus bieti
AGTAGTTTCTGATATACAGAAAAACTGACACTATAGCACAGAGTTTCCATATGCCCTCATTCAGTTTTCCCCATTAGTAACACCTCACATTAGTATAATACATTTGTTACAATTAATGAAACAATACTGATACATTACTGTTAACTAGAATTGGTAGTTTATTTAGATCTTCTTAGTGTTTACTGAATGTCCTTTGATGGTTCCGGGATCATATCCAGGATGCCACATTACATTTTGTTGTTATGTGCCTTTAAGCTTCTCTCCTTTTACAGATCTCATTTCAAATAAATATCTTGCATCCCAAATTCCACCTGTGAATCTGCTTCCAGAGAACCCAAGCCACGTCAGCTGGTTCACTACCCAACAGCCATTCTCCCTTCTTGCTAACAGCATCCCGATTTCCGATGGGCAGCAATGAGCCCAGCCCCAGGATGTGAATCACAATGGGTCTAATGCAACAGGTCCACTGCAACCTTGTTTGCTAGTGACTGACCCAGGGTGACCACCCAGTCCTGACAGACACCAGGGGATATGTGCCAGGGTCTTTCTAAGAAGATTTTCCTCCTTGATTTTTTTTTAAGAAAATTATCATAAGGGTTCAAGGAGAAAGTTTGCTTGTCCCACCTCTTTCTCCATCTGCTTTAGTCACTGCCATGTGATGCCTGAAACTACACAACATCAGGCATTAAAGCAAAGCAGAATGGGCAAAGTCTCCTGGATCTCTCATGACATCATTGAGCTGCAGAACCAGCACTGTACCCAGAATTCTTAAGTAAATAACAAATGCCCTTGTGTTTAAGACACTGCCAGTTGAATTTTCTGTTACTTGCAGCTGAAAGCATTTCTATATGCACTCACAGGCTAGCATAAGAAGAGGGTTTACTGTAAGGATTCATGTGGCTAAAAGGAAGTTAGAATCTCATAAAATTTTAAGAACAGGGTCAGACCACACAGACAGTAGTTCTGAACAGTAGTTCTAAATCCAGGGAAGCTGTAAAGACCCTCATTAATAGTTTTAAAGATCCTTACTCCAGTGCTCAACTTTTTATAATCTTTTATCTGCCTCATAGTCTCTGCTTCCTCATCAATGTGAGTGCCTTAAGATATCTCAAATCTCTCTTAATCTACTGAACTTCTAGTTCTAGTTCGACTAGAAATTCTCAATATGTCCCTATTGAAATTCCTCAGGGGAAGACTATAGCTGACCCAGCTCATCTTTTTCTGCTAGGCCATACCATAGGACACTGGCCAGCCTATAGCTTCTCCGTTTTTGACACAAGTATCCTATCTTAGTCCAATCAGCTATGCTTGGAGGAACAAGGTCACATGGATAAAATCTGGCCATACAGAGCTTCCCCTTCAACAATATTATATATGGGACAGACGCTTGGTCTGTCATAGGGACACACAGAGTCTAGCACAGCACAGTCAAGAGCAGAAAGGTGAAGCTATCAATGCCTTGCACTCTTATCCTCATTTCTGCCCCCCTCCCTCACCAAATTAGTCTGGTTCTAATACTTTTTGTCCATTTTGAGTTTTATTACTGGCAACAGTTATGTCTCACACAAATAAAAGATGTCTCCAAATGCATCTTTGGTTACTACTAGTAGGAAAGAAAAAGAGAAAGACAGAGAGAGAAAAGAAAGAGAAAGAAAGAAAGAGAAGAGAAAGAAAGAAGGAAGGAAGGAAGGAAAGAAAAAAAGAAAAGAAAGAAAGAAAGAAAGAAAGAAAGAAAGAAAGAAAGAAAGAAAGAAAGAAAGAGAGAGAGAGAGAGAGAAAGAAGGGAGGGAGGGAGGGAGGGAGGAAGGGAAAAGAGGAAGGATGCAAGAAAAACAGAGTGAGAGAGTATTGTATTTCACTGGCACAAACAGGTGTTGATGGCAGAGACTTGGCACTTTAGCCAGAGAGGAAGACAGAATGCAAAGCCATGTAGGAGTGAGGTCCAAGCCAGCTCCCAACTCAGCCCAGAACCAATGGGAAACAGAGAAGGTTTCATGGAAGATGGAGGTTTTAATTGATGACATAAACTAGACTAATCCCACAGGCTCCTGCAGTACAATCCTGCTCCATGGAAAGCATTTTATGAATTCAGCCATACCCTGGGTCATACCATTCTTCCCACAGGAGTGTCATCTCCCTTCCCCTGGCATCAGCACTATGATACATTTTTACTGCATATCTCATCAGAGAGGCTTAAATTAATACCATTTCCAAAACAGCATAAGCATCCAATTTATCCCTGGGAATATGACAAGCAATGGGAAAACCCAGCCCAACGTATCTAAAAGCACAGTGAAACTATGAAAATGGGATTTTACTCCATGACTACCAAAAGTTTCTTGCAAGCATTTGCTTTGCAGAAACCTTGGCTTTCATTCCTCTCTTGATTTTTTAAGCTGGTCTTTGAACACTACTCAGTAGGTAGTTGGCCCTTTTGATGTTTGGCACTTGCATAAAAAGGATGAGTTATTTAATTTTCTGCAAAGGCAACCAAGCCTGTTCTGTATGTAAAGAGGCAAGCAGTTCAGGCATATGTAACTGTGTGGGAGTGAAAGCTTTTCTTCTTTGAAGGTTCAAAGTTAACATGTCAATTGAATTTCAAGGAATTGTGCATTGGACCCTAAAATGTGGAAACTAAGTTAGGCAACTTGAAGTGCAAGGTTAAAGCAATTATCAGGAAAATTAAGAGGAACCGAAGGACTGCTCATGGTGGAAAACTTTTTTTTTTCTTCTTTGTTTCCAATTATCTAACTTGGCTATCTTCTTACCAAATAGAATGTTGGCAATCCAGCAGAAAATCCAAAAGAAACTTAAATTGGCTACGACCTCAAAAGTAAGACAAATTAGAAGTCTGGCTTGGTTATGCAGATTGATTAGAATACAGGCTGGGGACAAAGGTCATTTAGCCTGAATGATCCAGATTGATCACTTGTGTGGAGCTGAGTTAATGTGTGCTGATAGAAGTTTTCAATTTTTGTGTAGACAAGACCTGAGAGGAAGTGAATAACACTCAACAAATTTGTTGAATGTCTGTATGTGGTAGGCTGTGTGCTAAAGGCTACAAATACAGAAATGAAAAAAGACAAACATCTACCAAAACTACTCTGTAAAATGAATCTAAGAAGGATAGACTAAAAATAAATTAAATATTCAAAAAGATTATGAGTTTTGAGGATGGTGAAGCATTTTGAGTTTCATGGACTTTCAACCTCCACCTCCCACCCCAGGGACCAGCCTACTTGAATCTAATACAATCACCTTAAATGGAATTGAAGACCTTCTACAATTTGATCACATAAGGTACTTTTACACTCTATCCCCAACCAAACATCTCCAGCCCCATGCCATACCCTCTAGGGTCAGTTCAACTGTTTTCTAATGTACTGTCACTCTGTGGATTCAGTCAAGCCATTCTCTCCCCTTGAAATATCCTCTCCTTCTTCATTCCTCATAACCCCCCATTCTTCCTCCCACCAGTCCTTCCTGCCCTACCATATCTGACTGTTGAAGCCCACTTTTTTCAGCTTAATAAAATGCAAAAGCCTCCATGAAGAACATCAGTGATTCTTCTTAGTCTACAATTACCACGCACTCTCTGAGCTCCTATCACATTTTGTTTATAGCTCCTGCTAGGAGCACATTATTTTTACCTGTCTTTGTAGTCATATACACATCTCCATCTCCTACTAGTTTGTTATTCTGAAGAGAGTTGTGGTCTTATTCATTTCCTTAGTCGTGCTAGATTTGCACAGCGTAGATATTCAGCACATTCATTACTGTATTGAACGGTGTTGAAGAAGGACAAAGCAAGAGGCATGACTATGTCCTCCTTCCAGAAAAAGAGCCAACAGTAAAGCCTAAATAGCCTGCAAAAATTAGTTTGTGAGGTTTCTTTGTATCTTTCGTTATTTTTCTATATCAACACGCTGCTTTGACCATGGGTTTCCCCTCCAGACTTCTGTAATTCTTGATATTTTTTGTTTTAAAAACTTATTTTTGTTCTAAGGCACTCTTCCTTTGTGTGTCTATCTGTACTGGGAAGTTGGGCCACTTCAGGAAAGCATGGACCAGTATATGGCTGACAGAACTTCCTTATCATCAGAACACACCCACATCCAAACTTTTCAAGGAAATGTACGTTTTGCAGGAATGTTCACCACACTTTCAGCTAGAGAGTTCTCTCTTTCTCAACTTTTATTTTAGATCCAGGAGGTACATGTGCATGTCTGTTACAAAGGTATATTGTGTGATGCTGAGGTTTGGGATGCAAATGATCCCTTCACCCAGGTAGTGAGCATAGTACCCAATAGGTAGTGTTTCAACCCTTGCCCCCTTCACTCCCTCCCTACTCAGTGGTAATTCCCAGCATCTATTGTTCCCATCTTTGTGGTCATGAGTACACAGTGTTTAGCTCCCACTTACAAGTGAGAACATGCAGTATTTGGTTTTCTTTTCTTTTCTTTTCTTTTTTTCTTTTTTTTGAGACGGAGTCTTGCTCCGTTGCCCAGGCTGGAGTGCACCAGTGGTGCAATCTCCACTCACTGCAAGCTCCGCCTCCCGGGTTCAAGCCATTCTTCTGCCTCAGCCTCCCGAGTAGCTGGGACCACAGGCGCCCGCCACCTTGCCTGGCTAATTTTTTGTATTTTAAGTAGGGACGGGGTTTCACCGTGTTTGCCAGGATGGTCTCGATCTCCTGACCTCGTGATCTGCCCACCTCGGCCTCCCAAAGTGCTGGGATTACAGGTGTGAGCCACCGTGCCCCGCCCAGTATTCGGTTTTCTGTTTCTGCATTGGTTCGTTTAGGATTATGGCCCATCAGCTAGAGGTTTCTTTCTTCCAGAGCATGCCAGTCAGTTACAAGAGGAGAGGCATGTGGACAGACAAACCCCAAATAAGGAGCTTCCTATTTGCAACCAAAATTACTTAGATCCCTGGACTAATTTCAGCTAATTCTTCCAAAGACTAAAAGGTCTAGTGACTGGATTTTTTTTTTTTTTTTTTTTTTTTTTTTTTT
>NW_016809075.1:958550-1001156 GCF_001698545.2 Rhinopithecus bieti
CTTCTGTCACCCAGGCTGGAGTGCAGTGGCGCGACCTCGGCTCACTGAAAGCTCTGCCTCCCGTGTTCACGCCATTCTCCTGCCTCAGCCTCCCCAGTAGCTGGGACTACAGGCGCCCGCCACTACACCTGGCTAGTTTTTTGTATTTTTAGTAGAGACAGGGTTTCATCACCGTGTTAGCCAGGATGGTCTCAGTCTCCTGACCTTGTGATCCGCCCGCCTCCGCCTTCCAATGTGCTGGGATTACAGGCGTGAGCCACTGCGCCCGGCCTTTTTTTTTTTTTTTTTTTTTTTGAGTTGGAAGTCTCACTCTGTTGCCCAGACTAAAGTGCAGTGGCACAATCTTGGCTCACTGCAACCTCTGCCTCCCGGGTTCAAGCGATTCTCCTGTCTCAGGCTCCAGAGTAGCTGGGACTACAGGCATGTGCCACCACATCTGGCTAATTTTTGGATTTTTAGTAGACACAGGGTCTTGAACTTCTGACCTCAAGTGATCTGCCTGTCTTGGCCTCCCAAAGTGCTGGGATTACAGGCGTGAGCCACCAACACCCAGCCAAGAAAGGATTATTCTATGTCAACAATTAAAGAAATTCAGAATAGAGACATCAAGAAAAGAGGTAAAGGCAACAACAAAGGTATTTTTTACATTAACTAAGCTGCTTTTGACTTCATGGACTTCTGAGGTTTCAAGGAAAGGATGGTTATCATTACTAATGACAGCCCAGACAGAGTCATTCATTCAGTCATTCAATAAACATTTATTGAATGTCTAACACATAGCAGGACTGTTCACAGGACAAGGCAAGGCATGGTGCCTGTCCTCAGTCTAGTGAGGTGACTAGATCTTAAACTACACAATCAATTGTGAAAAGTCTGACTATGGAAAAAATGTGTGGTGCTGTGAGAATGAATGATGGGGGTGTGCAACCTAGGCTGGAGGTCAAGGAAGGCCTCTCTGTGGAAATGACATTGAAGTTGGGCCCCAAAGGACAAGAGGATGTTTCCCATGTTAGAAAGTAAAGAGAATTTGTTTCAGGCAGAGATAATGTGAACGTGGACACAACCAGGCCTGGAAGTCATAACAGGAAGGAAGATGGAAGACAAGAAAATTAAGATGTGAATTCTTATATAGGGACCCAACCCTGACTGTCCCACTAGGCCTCCTTATTATGTGTTCTTACGGCATCCAGTCTCTGTCTTCCAGAGTTCATACTTGTGTGTGCGTGTGTTTGCCCAAAGAGACTATCACTCAGTCTCTACCACCTAACTGTAGGACCCACCAGGTGGAAACATTTTCCATTCTATTCACTATCGCAAACCCAGTGCCTACTCCAGAACCTGAAACATCGTATGCACTCAATAAATGTTTGCAGAATTAAGGAATGACTAAATGACATTCCCTCCATATTGTTTTATCCTACATTGTTACAGTATTTTAAAAAACACTGCAAGGAGTTGGGTTTAATTCTGGTTCCAGCCTTAACTCCCTAGTGATCTTGGATATTTCATTTAACCTCTTTGGGACCATATTCCTTCATGACCAAAATTAAAATATTGAATGTGATTATCTCTGAACTCTTCACCAGCTCAAAATTCAAATGTGTTCTATTCCTACGGGTAATACTTTTTGTTTCTTTTCTTGTGTTTATATTTCCCACTGGGTCTTGTGTTTTTTCCCTATCATTTATTATTTGCCTCCTCACGGGAAAACCCCAGTACTTCAGGTGCTGCTATATAAAGTTAGAATTTGTAAGTTTATCAAGCCTCAAAGGAAGCAAATCCTGAAGAACTGTCCTTTCCTCTATGCACACCCGTGGGGGTTATCAAAAGACTAACATCAAAGCTGATTACTTTACCAAGAGGTTCCCAGCCAAGTAGCCCTTTGACTTGCTTTCATACCTATACACTAAGATGAAGCTAGTTAAAAAACAAAATTCAAAAACACTTCTCATTTATATTTTTGTCTCTTCCAGTGAAACAGATTACTTCAAACTAATTGACCATCAATGGGGTACAATTATCCCTCCTACATCTTGCACTGAAGCACACAAATACACATATACATACACACACAGGATGGATTTCCAGCAAGGTGCATTTTTTCCTGAAAAATTCTTAGAATTATTCTATTTCATTGGTTTATTAATATGTGCTCTTTAATATGCTTGTCTTAAAAATGAATATGGATAAGATAACGGTCAGGCCTGGTGGCTCACGCCTGTAATCCCAGCACTTTGGGAGGCCGAGGCAGGTGGATCACGATGTCAGGAGTTCGAGACCAGCCAGGCCAACATGGTGAAACCCCATCTCTACTAAAACTACAAAAACTAGCTGGGCATGGTGGTGCACGCCTGTAATCCCAGCTACTGGGGAGGCTGAGGCAAGAGAATGACTTGAACCCAGGAGGCGGAGGTTGCAGTGAGCCAAGATCGTGCCATTGCACTCCAGTCTAGGGGACAGAGCAAGACTCCGTCTCAAAAAATGACTATGGATAAGATAACATTTATTTTTGTATCTGAAAAAAATCACAATTCATAATTTAAAGTATTGCCAGTGGCAAGAGTTAAAAATAGCTGATTTTTTTACTCTGCTGATCATAACAGGAGGAGAAAAGATGTTAAATGCCTAGTAGTTTGCACTAATCTAGATCACAATAATATTATAAGTAGATTTATAATATATTAATTAACCAATTTAATCTAGCTTTTTTGTGAATATAAAGTTTTTTCAGCAGGTAACAGGCATGATTTTAAAAATTGGTTTAGAATTTCCCAAAACATTGCTCCTATGTCTCTGAGTGCTTCCACCCATGAAACAAAACATAAATCTACTCCAGTTTGCACCAAGACAGCTAACAGATGACAATGTATTGGAAGGGGTATATATTTATATTCAGGAGTGCCTGTCTGGAAAACAGAGGTGACTATGTCAGGTCTGATCTTCAAGTCTGTCTTCTAATTAGTCTGCTTCAAGTACTTGTTCTCTATGTGAGAATCCAACTTACTTAACTCCGGACGATCATGTTATGAATGCAGGAAGTAATGGCTATTCTGGCTATTTGCAAAGACAAGATTTGGATATATATTCTAATAACACAGTATGAAATCGAGTAAAGGAGTGTTCTTTGGTGGGAACTTTATCAATGTTGTCACAAAAGGTAATGAGTCAAAGCTTAATAACAATGTGCCAAAAAGGTTGTCTTAGCAAAAATAGCAAAACCCATCCTAGTAGAATTCATCTGTTACTCTACAGGCAGATTTGTGAAAGCTTCAGCAATTTTCTTCTTGCCAAGAAAACTGACTTTGCTGTCCAATTGATTTCTCATAGAAAGGGATTTTATTTTAATCAACATTTTATATATATTGGTCATGTTAAATATTATGTATTTCTCTTTGAAATCTTAATTAAAGATATGTCTTGTAAAAAGAGCTTTATTGAGATATTATTTAGATGCCACACAACTCACCTATTTAAAGCAGACAATTCAATGGCTTTTAGTATATTCACAGAATTGGGCATCCATTACCATGATTAGTTTTAGAACACTCATTACTCCCAAAAAGAAACACCATACCCCATAGCCACCATCCCACAGTCTTCCCATCCTTCAAGGTTTAGGCAACCACAAAAATGATTTCCATGTCTATAGATTTGCCTACTCTAGGCATTTCAATAAAATGAAATTCTACAATTTGTGACCCTTTATGACTGGTTCCTTTCACTTAGCATAATGCTTTCAAGGTTCATTCACATCGTAGCAGATATCAGTACCTATTTCTTCTTGTTAGCTAATGACATGCCATTGCGTGACTATATCACCTTTTATGTATTCCTTAATCAGCTGATGGATCTGAATTGTTTTCACTTTGTGAATATTATGAATAATGCTGCTATGAATATTTGTATGCAAGTTTTTGTGTGGATACAAATTTCATTTCTCTTGGGTCTGTCTATAGTTAGGAGTGGAATTGCTACATTATATAGTAACTCTGTGTTTCACCATTTGAGAAACTGCAAGACTGTCTACCAAAGAATTTACCAAAGCGTTTATGTTCCTACCAGAAGTGTATGAGAATTCTAATTTCTCCACATCCTTGCCAACACTTGTTATTAACTGTCTTCTTTACTATAGCCATCCTAGTGGATGGGCAGTGGTATCTCATGGTGGTTTTTATTTGCATTTCCTTAATAACTAATTATGTTGAACATCTTTTTTATGTGCTTATTGACTATTTGTAGATCTTCTTTGGAGAAATATCTATTCAGATCCTTTGCCTATTTTAAATTGGGTTGTCTTTTATTATTGAATGGTAACAGATATATATTTTAAAAGAACCTTAATATGTAAAAGCTAAAAATTCAATTAATATATGTTGAGCACCTGTTATGTGCAGTTAAGGGCAGTACCATGTGTGCAGAAGGCACAATATGTGTGCAGAAGGGAAAATATGCATTAAGAAGCTTACCATTACTAAGGTAGGTGGGGGCATGAGACACATAAACTAGGAGAGGAAAATCATATCAGGTTAGAAAATCAGAAGGGCTTTGTAGAAAATTTGGTATTTGTGACGGGTCTTTAAAGTGGGGAGAATTTTGACAGAGAGCTAGGAGAGGGCATTTTGGGCAGAGAAAACAGCACAAAAGGGGCACAGGGACACTGGTGTTTAAGGCATGGTAGGAGAACAGCAAGTAGTCTTTTGGCTAGAGAATGGAATGAGCAAAAGTCTAGATGATGAGACTGGGAGAGGTCAGACAGGAACACATTAGGGAGGCGTGTCAGGTTGAAGGGTCTGTGTTCAAATCTCAAAATCAGTAGTCTTCAACTGGGCATAATTTTGGCCCCCAGAGAATACTTCACAACGTCTGGGGATATTCTTGATTGTCACAACTGAGGATGCTGCTATTAGTGGGTAGAGACCAAGGATTGTGCCAAGCACCCTACAATGCACTTCAGCCCCCTATAACAAAGAATTTTCTGTCCCCAAATATCAATAGTGCCAAGGTGAGTCTGACAACGACCTCAACTTACCACTCGGAGAGAATTTCCATGCTACAGCACATAGAGAGGGACCCAGGTAGTGCCCAGGGCCCTTTTAAAGAAAGTATATTGACATGTTTAGAGAGAAGAGAGGATGGAATCACATAAAATGCTCAATTAATAACAGAGAAAGCAGAAAGGGAAGGGAAGATAAGTGGGATGGAAAAAGATATACCATGCTAACACAAACCAAAATAAAGCTGGAGTAATGGTAGACAGTCTGTAGACAAACCAGAATTTAGAACAAGGAAAGTTTTCAGGAATGAAGAAGGACACTATGTAATGATAAAGGGGCTAATTCTCCAAGAAGATATAACAATGCTTAAATGTATATACCTAACAACACAGCATCAAAATACATGAGGTAGAAACTGATAGCACTGCAAGGAGAAATAGACAAATATTTTAATTGGAGACTTTAACATCTTTCTTTCAGTAATTGATAGATCCAGCAGGCAGAAAAACCAGTAAAGACATATTGTAGTTGAACTGAATAGTACCATCAATCAACTATATCTAATTAACATTTATAAAGTACCACATCCAACAACAGCAGAGTGCTCATTCTTTCCAAATTCACATGGAACACTCAATACAGACCACATTCTGGGCCATAAGACGTGCCTAAGCAAATTTAAAAGAATAGAAATCATGCAAAGTATGTCCTCAGACCACAATGGAATTAAGCTAGAAATCAGTAATAGAAAGATGGTTGAAAATCCCAAAATATTTGGAGATTAAACAACACACTTCTAAAAAGACAAACTGAAAAGAATGAAATCATGTCCTTTTCAACAAGATTGATGCAGTTGGAGGCCATTATCCTAAGCAAATTAATGCAGAAACAGAAAACCAAATACCATACGTTCACTTATAAGTGAGAGCCAAACATCAAGTACTCATGAACACAAAGATGGCAACAATAGACACTGGGGACTACCAGAGCCAGGAGAGAGGGGTGCAAGGGTTGAAAAACTAAATGTTGGGTACTATGCTCAGTGTCTGGGTGATGGGATCATTCAGACTCCAAACCTCAGCATCATACAGTATATCCAGGTAACAAATGTGCATGTATACTACCTAAATCTAAAATAAAAGTTGAAAAAGAAAAAAAATTATACCAATAACTCATAAAAAATAAAAAGACAAATCATACCGAGTATTGGTAAAGATGCTTAAAACCGGACCTCTGATACCCTGCTAATGAGAATGTAAAATAGGACAACCAGCTTGGAAAACCGTTTCACGGTATCTTAAAAAGTTAGACATGCCAGGTATGGTGGCTCATGCCTGTAATCCCAGCACTTTGGGAGGCCAAGATGTGTGAATCACTTGAGGCCAGGAGTTCAAGACCAGCCTAGCCTAGCCAACATGGAGAAACCCCAGCTCTACTAAAAATACAAAAATTAGCAGGGTGTGGTATCATACATCTGTAATCCCAGCTACTCAGGAGGCTCAGGCACAAGAGTCCCTTGAACCCTGAAGACAGAGGTTGCAGTAAACCAAGATTTTACCACTGTACTCCAGCCTGAGTGACAGAGACAGACTCTGTCTCTAGCCATTCTACTCCTATGTATTTACCTGGAGAAATAAAAGCATATATTTATATAAAGACTTATCCATGAATGTTCATGCAGCTTTATTGTAATAGCCAAAAACTGGAAACAACCAAATGTCCTTCAGTGGGTATACGGACAAACAATTGTGATATGTCCATACAATGGAATACTCCTCAGCAATAATGAGGAATGAACTATTAACGAATGCTACAATCTGGGCGAATCTCAAAATAATTCCTAAGGGGGGAAAAAAAAGCCAGACAAAACAAGAATACATGTTACATGGTTACTTTCATATAAAATTCTATGGCATGCAAACTAATCAACAGTGACAGAAAGAAAATCAGTGAATGCCTAGAGATTGTTGGGTGGAGGAATGGATGCAGCAGGGTAGGAGGCAGGGGGTAGAAAGGGGAACAAGAGAGTGCAGGGTTGTAATGCATATGTCCTTCATCTTGATTGCAGCAGTGGTTTCATGGGTGTATACATGCGTTGAAATTTATCAAATTGTACACCTAAATAAATGCACTTTGTTGCATGTCATTTATACTTTAAGAAAGCAATTTTAAAATATATATAATGCAAATATTCAAGAAAATTGAATTTTATATAATGCGAATATTTCTTTTGCATGGAGGCAGATTAAGGCATTTATCAATCTAAGCTTCTTTTACTGGTTAGTTCCATTGTCTATCACAGACCACCGAAATGCTAAAATTATAGTGAAAAACTAACTCAGCAGCTTATCTAATTTTGTTTTGTTCCGTGAATTATTCCTTTGACAAATGTGTATTTGGTTATGAGGGTAGCTGGGTAAGAGTACGTAGACAGAAAAGAGGCTCAAAATAAATGATGATAGGTCATTTAACATTATCTTCTTTACAAAAGGCAGCATACTGTATTTCTACAAATAGGTATTTTATATCTACACTTTTACCAAGCATCTTCTTGTAAATGTCAGCTTCTAGAGACAGAAATCACATTATTTATGAGTGCTTCATAGAGCATCTGGGGCCTAAATATGCTATTTGATGAGAAAGATGTTTCAACCAAATCTTAATTTTGCTCTAAAAATCTATTTATTTATTTTGCAGCTGCTTAAAACAAGTGTGGCCCTTTACGGCTCTAAAAAAGGCAAACGAGCAAACATAACCCATTCTTTTAGACACCATCTGAATATCATGAGGTTCATTTTATGTGGCTATGTTTTAGATTCTGGGCATGTGGACCTTTATTTACTTTCATGGCAGCCTTAAGTACTCTCACCTTTGCAGGCTTTCCCTGGAGATCTGTTGATGGCCATTTTAGTTATGGGTTTCTCAACCAAAGGGTACTTTATTCAGGAATTAACATGCCTCAGCCTGTCACCTCTAGATATCATTAAGCTTAATCATATTTTGAGCTTATTTCACTACATTGAAAGGAAGAGAGGAAGATTAATACATTTTATAAAGACCAAGTTAGGTGAATATATTAAACAAAGCAATGCTTCTAAAGGTTTCCATTTTAACAGGTAACATAAATAGCTTTTCTCCGATGAACCGGCTTCTTTGTTTCCCTCTTTCATGAGTTGGCTTTCCTTTCTTGACATCTTTGAAATGATCGCCCATTGAGAGGTGCAGTTGGAGGGTTGTAGACTCTGTTCAAGACAGCAAACACTCTTCACTCTGAACATGGATTTAACACATTGTCTGCACTTCTCATACGGACCTTAGCACAGTCCACTGAGCACTGTTGTTTTTATTTTCCATATATTGAGCCAAAAAATGTAGGTTCCTGGGCCTTTTCTACAATGCAACAAGTCAGAATCTTAGGGGGAGGGGCCTCAGGAACCTAGCTTTGTAAAAAGCTTCCCAAGTATTTCTAATACACACTGATGTTTGAGAAACTTCAACTACAGCCAAATTTCTCAAACTATGGGCAGGCCCATTATAGCATATAAAATCAGTGCATTCTGTTATAACAAGTATTTTAAAATGAAATACAAAATAGAATAGACTAGAATATATCAGAATGCACCCAAGTTATAAAAATATGGAACTAGGGAAAATATGCTTTAGGGTAAATTTTGTGAACACGTACATATTATAATATGAAATACATATAACAACATAAATAAAATGTGTTTGTATGTGTGAGCACATATATCACATAGTGATTATCAGATATACATGACATCATGAGATTATATACTATATATATTATATATAATAAATATAATATATAATATTACCTAATAAAATTATTATATAATCTATAATCTCATGATGTCATATAAATACATATTATGAGAAAACTCATGTATTTTTTCCCCATGAAAACCACTAGCTAGAGGAATTCTTCAGACAACCCTCCCATTGGGCTGCTTCTCTGAATTCCTAGCAGCAGTGAGTCTGAGGCCATACCTGTGAGAAGAACTCTGTAGCCAGAGAGATGTCATGTGTCCTAAACCATCAGCCCAAGTGGGGCAAGAGTGAGTCACATTTGTGAGGAGCTCAAAAGCTAAACAAAAATCACAGACTGAACATGAGACCAAAGATCTCAACAAACTCCCCAAAGACTGGCCCAAGAGTCTCCTCAAGGCAGAATTTGGGCTCTCCCTAGCACGGCAGTAGAATGAGCAAGTCTAGACTCATCTCTGTGGCTGAACAGCGCCTCCCCAATCTAACCACTTTCTCTCCCTCTTCTTACATATGACCTCTTCTCCTGCTCAGGAAAAATCTAATCTGTATGAGTCTATGGCTTACAGTTGAGACATCTCTTCCCTGCCTTCTCCACCTGAGAAATGCCCATATTACAATTCCAAGCTTAATTTCTATCTCCTTGGTAAAAACTTTCCCAGCCACAGTCAAAGTTCCCTTCTCTGAAGTTCTACATTTTTTAATTTATTATGATGATTTTGCTTCTATGAATGTATGCATTCATTCAAAACAAATATTTATTAAGCACCTACTGTATGTCAGATACTGTGTTGGTAGGCAATTCATCACTCAGGCAAATGACGTATGTTGTTTGACAATAAACAAGTCCAACAGAAATTGTTAACTGATTGACTATCAATACGCATTTTTGCTTCCTACGTATTTTTTTTCATTTTTTCTCTCCTGTCCTTTTCTTATTTTTTAAGCTGGGTAATAATAGATGAAAGTTCAGAGCCAATTGAGTGACAGGTAGTTGGGCTGATTTTCTCATAGCTTTACAATTGAGTGACAGGTAGTTGTGCTGATTTTCTCATAGCTTTACAATATAGGGCTGCTTTTGTGTAGATGTGATCATATTTAATCAAATTAAAAACACTTATCAGGAATGTATCTGAATATACTCCAAACATATCTATCCTAAAAAAGCAAGTCCACTGAATGCATAATACACTTTTTCATTTGTTTCAATTCGATCAACCTGAGATGCTTAAATGAACAAATAATACACTCACATCTCCCTAGGAATATCCTAAACCAAAAGCTAAGAATGGCTTGCTCCTTTCTTTGCTACATAAGCTTTAGGAGTAAAATATTGCCTTTATGCATTTTAAACAAGGAACTAAAATAAAATATCTTTATATTTTGAAAAAATGGGATAAAATGTATACTATATTTCTGTAATTGAGTAGTTTGAAACAGCTATGAAGCTGGATCCACAAACCCTCTTACAATAAAGCTTTTGAAATACACAATAATATATATTAATTACAGAAAATTTGAAAACAGATAAGTACAAAGAAAATAGTTTTTTAAAATCACCTGTAATCCCACCACCTATGGAATAACACTTGGACTATATCAATAGGTCTTACTAAAGAAGTCTTTAGGTTTTCTTTTAATGTTGATTTGAAATCTTTGGATTTGCTGGCTCTAAGAACAGAACTATGTCATCCAGCCTTTGACATAATGGTAGGATCAGATAGAAAAAAACCAATGTGGAACAGGCAGTATGTTCCAAGAAAATTCCTATGCACCTCTCTTAATGCAACTATTAAAATGGGGAGAAAACTGTTAAGAAAAGGTAACTTTATCACCAGGACAAGATATGCTATTATTGCCTTAATAACCAAATTACTCTGTGATATTATTTTCGCTCAAGAATGTTCTATGCTTAATAAGAAGTGCCAGGATGGGATGTGCTTGGCATTTTCATGCTCATTGATTGCAGTGCCTCTGAGCATTATAGAATGTTCAATTGAAATGTAATTTTCCAGCTAAGTTACAGCTCTGCAAAGGATTAGGGAAACTCAAACCCTAGATTTCGTCCTACAGATTTTGAAGTTAATGTTATTATGACTATCTCACATGCCAGGGTAAACCCCATAGTGTTAAGTTACACTCATGAGAATAGAGTGAAACTACAATCACCAATTTACAACTGACTTACAAAAAAGAAAACATTCACACAGACAAACTGCTGCTTTAAAGGAAACTTAACTAATGATAGTATTGCAAAGATGAAAGCAACTTGATCTCTACATATTAATGTCAATATGTCCATGCATATCCCACTATAATGACAATATAAAAATGGAAAGATGTCAGGATATCTAAGCATGGTGTTAATGTCTAGACAAAATTAAATTTGATGAAAGAACAAAGATATTGTGACAATCAATCTTAACTTCCTTCTGTTAAGTTTAACTATGAGCGTACCCATAATTTATTTCCAAGATCCCTGAGACACTCTGACTAGTTCTCTGGAACTTTTTACTTGGCAGTTCAAAGATTGAGATATTTTAAGAATATAAGCCTATAATAGCATATTTATAGATAATTATATATATAACATGATTCCCTGATCTTTTGATAATGCTAGGACCTGTTGAATGAGAGCCTGAGTGAAAGCAGTAATTCAAAATTTCCTTCCTTTGTGATTTTTTTCATCTAAATCTCACCATGGCTTTTTCATTGTTTAGGCCTTATTGTATAAAGGGCAGAGCGAGCCTGATAAGAGCAAAGGAAAGGCTTAACACAGTTTGGAGAAAGCAGTGTGGATTTCCTCCAAAATCAGCACAGGGACCCGCCCTGGGGGCCTGGAACCATGGGAATTTCCTACTGAAGGATGTACCAGACTATAACATAATTTCACCATAAGATTAATGGGACTTGGACTATGGAACATTCTCTGACTCTGGGTAAAATCAAATACCACAAGTTAGAAGTTGAATTTTTCTTTTTTATGGATACCAGCATATTGTCGAGGAGACCCACAGACTACAACAGGGAGAAAAAAAGATTTCTCCTGCATCTCCTGTGAACTGTGAAGAACTGAAATTCTATGCTTGAAGACAGCAACCACACAAAGCTTCAGAAGAAGAAAAAACTTTAAAGCCACTTCTGAAAACCGATGAATGTCACATATTATGCTCACAGGATATCCTATCCAAAAGGATTTGCTCCTTTCCACTGTCAGCTTGCAGCTGTGACTATCACATTCTTAGGGTGAAACTATGCTCTACATCCACTTAAGCCTGATCTATCCATGAAAGTTACCAACCACAAAAATGCAGCCAGTGGAACATCCTGCCCTCCCATCACTACCATAAACACTTGGATACTGCTTGATTTATTAACGTGGTAAGTGATTCTACTAGAACAGTGGTTCTCAACATGGGGCAATTTGCCCTTCAGAGGACATTTGGCAATGTTTGGAAACATTTTTGATAGTCACACCCAGAACGTGTTTGGGGCTGCTACTGGCATCCAGTGGGTAGAGGCCAGAGATATTGCTAAACATCCTACAAGTCATAGAAGAGCCCCGACAGCAAAGAATCATTTTGCCTGACGTGTCAATAGTGGCAAGGTTGAGATATGCTGAGCTGGAGTTTTTTATTTATTTATTTATTTTCAACTGCTCCGTGGAAATGATTATGTATGTGGATGTGTAGGGATGAAATAAGAGTATATCTATCTACTTTCATGTTTCTCCACCCATCAACACCCTACTCTCTACCTTTCTATAAGTGGTCACCATTCTGCTTTCATCTAAAGCCATGGCTTCCTACTGAAAGACACGAAAGGTCACTTTCAGCACAAAACAACTGTTTCTCTCTTCTAGGAGCCAAATGGTAAATGCTAACTTTTCAAGAGACTTCAACTATTTTGATGAATTGAGCTTCTTCTCTAGCCAGTGATGAAAAACAACATAGATAATAGTCTCTGCAGCTGTTGGGAGGCGTGTGTGTGTGTGTGTGTGTGTATGTGTGTGTGTTGTCTAGATTAGCTGTCCTGGCTACATCCATTCATGCGCTTCACCAAGCAAAATGTCTCATTCCTAAAATAGGGTAGTCAAAGAAACCAGATCAACCTAGAAGGAAACATGAAACCATGGGAAAGAAGATAAGGCTGACCACACCACGTAATCATCTTGTTTTCAGAAGAATCAAAGGCTTGCAATGCCAAGGCCACCTGTTGAAGTCCAGGAAAAGAAACATTGGAAGAAGACAAAAATGCCCATGAGGATGCAATCACAGGGCAAAGCCGAAATAGAGGCTGGAGGATAGAGAGGGCCACATTCTTTTCCCAGAACTACCTCAGAACCATGCCCCAAAATCTAGGCACTGCCTGCCTTCTTTTAAAAGTGCCAAAGGATAATATACATCCTCCCTTGATTGCACACCACAGAGTTTACAGCCCTATTCTGATAAAGGTAGATATCTCTATTTCCTGAGGTGTTTGAGTCTAAAAAGCAGAGTGGCCTGCGTGACCTGATAAGCCCTTATCTGGTATCATCTTTTGACATGGAGCACATTTTTATTCCATGTGCCTGAGTTATAGAAACTATGATGTGAAGGAAAAGGCCAAGTCCTTGACAAAAACCAGGGCCCCTTATCGGAGAAAGGACTTGAACTTATAATGAGGCAAAGTGATATAAAGAAATATCCCTTGCTCGAATGAGTTTTCCACTGTCTATCACAGTGCTTGAAAGTCACCATCAGCGAGTCATTCCTCCTTTCTCCTTACACGCCAGCTACAGAAGGAAGTGTGGGTTTGCACACTTTGGGATTCTGTGTCCTGCCCCCATTCCCTTTATCATTCTGTCCCTCACCCTCATCCCCACCCTTGTCTTCTCTTTCATTAAAAGAGGCTCAGGTATCATTTTGATTTTTGTTTTGTTTTGTTTTTTTTGAGACGAGTCTTGCTCTGTCATCCAGGCTGGGGTGCAGTGGCACGATCTCGGCTCACTGCAAGCTCTGCCTCCTGGGTTCACGCCATTCTCCTGCCTCAGCCTCCCGAGTAGCTGAGACTACAGGTGCCCACCACCACGCTTGGCTAATTTTTTTGTATTTTTAGTAGAGACGGGGTTTCACTGTGTCAGCCAGCATGGTCTCAATCTGACCTCGTGATCAGCCCACCTCGACCTCCTACAGGCATGAGACCGCACCTGGCCTCAGGTGTCATTTTTAGGGAACTTCCCATTTGACCCTACCCCACCACCCACTTCTACGCTTCTATAATAATCAGTTCATAACATCATCATTATAACTAAGATATTTCACATCCATTCACAAATTCCAGTGGATCTCAAATGTTTAGTGAGCAAAATATTCACTTGAGGGAGTTGCTAAAATACAGATTCACTTGCCCTGTGCAGATTTCGATTTAGCAGTTGTGGGGTGGTCCCAGGAGGCAACATTTGTAAATAAAACCTTCCACAGTGATTCCAGTTTTTTTTAATGATTTGTTAATCTTTATTGAAGTATAATCAACAAATTTTAAAAATGTATATATTTAAGGCATTCAGCGTGGTGTTTTGACATAAGCATACCTTTATGATGATTTCCATAATCAAGCTACTTTTTTGTATATGGTGAGAACACTTGAGGTCTATTCTCTTAGCAAACTTCTAGTATCTAATACATGATTATTAATCAGAGTTACCATGCTGTATATTAGGTCTTCAGAACTTATTCATCTTATAACTGAAAGCGCGTGCCTTTTGACCAATATCTTCCCATTTCCCCCACCCCCGGGCAACCACTATTTCTCCGTTTCTCTCAATTCAACTTTTTAGATTTCACATATAAGTGCCATTATGCACTATTTGTCTTTCTGTGATCCCTAGTGATTCTGGTGCTGGTGTTCACCAACCACATCGAAGAACTTGACCTTGTTTACACTCCAAGCCCCTTGATGCTCAAGGCTATAAGCCATGTTTAATTTATCTTCATATCCCTGGTGCTGGTCTAGGACCTAACACAAGGAAAATCCATACTTGATAATAGCTGTTGAAGGAATGGGTCCTGAAACATCTCCAACTAAGAAGGCCAATTAAGGCCCAGCATAGTGGTTCACACCTGTAATCCCCCAGCACTTTGGGAGGCTGAAGTGGGAAGACTGCTTAAGCCCAGGAGTTTAAGACCAGTCTGAGCAACATAGTGAGACCCCCCTCTTCTCTATTAAATATTTTTTAAAATTAGCCAGGTGGGCTGGGCGCAGTAGCTCACACCTGTAATCCCAGCACTTTGGGAGGCTGAGGCAGGTGGATCATGAGCTCAAGAGATCAAGACCATCCTGTTCAACATGGTGAAACCCCGCCTCTACTGAAAATACAAAAATTAGCTGGGCATGGTGGCACACACCTGTAATCCCAGCTACTCAGGAGGCTGAGGCAGGAGAATCGCTTAAACCAGGGAGGTGGAGGTTGCAGTGAGCCAAGATTGCACCACTGCACTCCAGCCTGGCAAGAGGGTGAGACTCTGTCTCAAAAAAAAAAAAAAAAAATAGCCAGGTGTGGTGGCATGTGCCTTTGGTCCCAGCTACTTGGGAGGTTGGGGTGGGAGGCTTGTTTGACCCCAGAAGGTCAAGACTGCAGTGTGCCATGATTGCACCACTGCACTCTAGCCCAGGTGACAAAGTGAGACCTTGTCTCAAAAAAAAATAAAAAAAAAAAGTTGATTGAGATGTCAAAGTCTTAAATGTGGAGTAGTTGAGAATGTGAGAGTAGGAAAGGAAACTAGAAAGCAGGGGTGATGGAGAATTCCTAAAATCAAATTTCCATTTGCTTCACATTTTGTCAAGGAACACTGCACCAGTCCCTCCTTCGCTTTCAGCATCAACCCACTACTGAGCTTCCCTTGGCCCACCATGCCCAGGGTTACACCAATTAGCTACCCGTGAGCTTTTATATCATCTTCCTACCATAGACCACACCCTCCTAGTATTACAGTCGGGAAGCAGGTGCGCTTTAAGCGCCCCCTTGTACTGTCTCAGCATCCTTTTTTTTTTTTTTAGCTTTATTGAAGTATAATTGATATACCGAAGTGTGCACACATTGAATGTATACATCTTGATGAGTTTGGACATATGTGTATACCTATGATATTATCATCACAACCAAAGCATCTCCAAAAAATTTCCTTGTGTTTGTTATTATTATTTTGTAAGAACACTTGCAATGAGATCTGTCCAATTAACATATTTTAAAGTGCACAATATAGTATTGTTAGCTATAGTTACTAAGTTGTATAGTAGGTCTAGATCTTAATCATCATCCATTCTTAGTAACTGGTAGTGCCCAGCCTGAGATAAAATGTTTAAGAGCCCAATTTGAAGGACAGCAAGGAGTGGGTCTCATATCATACTATTTTTGAACAAATATAAAGGAAAGTTTGTATTCACACAACTAGTAAAATCTGGGAAAGAATATAGATCCTGGTTTGTAAATCAAAGTCTTGTGTATGCTGTTTGGCATAGGTGTTAGCCAGATTAGAAAACAAAAAGACTGTGTGTGTCTGTGTCTGTGTGTGTGTGTGTGTGTGTGTGTGTAGTTAAAAATGAGCTGGCCAACAATTTTTTAGTTTCCTATTGGAGCAAAAAGAGTTTAATTCTTTGTTCCAGTGTTTCCCATCCTGGTTCAGTGGGAGCTGAAACTGTTCGCCTAACCCTCAGGGTCAAAAAGTTCTGTGTAATTGGAATGCTATTTTGTTTTCAGGCTGTTTGATGTTAATGGCTTGATTACCAATACAGTGGTGTAGCAAGGAGTTTCATTTGGGAGGTCTTAGTACCATATGTCAACAAATAACAAGAAAAACATTCCTGCATGTCTCCAAAACACACACACACACACACACACACACACACCCCAAATCCTGATTTACTCCCCTCCCCACAACAAATCTCTTTCTAAACATTCCATCTAAGAAGCTTTCCACTTAAATACTTTTTTTAAACCAGCTTTTTATTTTGGAATAATCTTGGATTAACAGAAAGTTGCAAGGGGAGTACAGAGAGTTTTTGTATACCCTTCATCAATTTCTCCTAATGTTAACATTTTACATAACTTTGGTTCATTTGTTCAAACCAGGGAATGACAAGCTCTGGCAGCCTGTAGGCCAAATCCAGCCCACTGTCTGTTTTTGTAGGGCCTACAAAGAGTATTAAATGTTTGGTTTTTTTTTGTTTTTTGTTTTTTTTTTTTTTTGAGACGGAGTCTCGCTCTGTCGCCTGGGCTGGAGTGCAGTGGCCAGATCTCAGCTCACTGCAAGCTCCGCCTCCCGGGTTTACACCATTCTCCTGCCTCAGCCTCCCAAGTAGCTGGGACTACAGGCGCCTGCCACCTCGCCTGGCTAGTTTTTTGTATTTTTTAGTAGAGACGGGGTTTCACCGTGTTAGCCAGGATGGTCTCGATCTCCTGACCTCGTGATCCGCCCGTCTCGGCCTCCCAAAGTGCTGGGATTACAGGCTTGAGCCACCACGCCCGGCCGTATTAAATGTTTAATGGTTAAACAATCAAAAGAAGACTAATACTGCATAGCATGTGAAACTTACATGAAACTGAAATTTCAGTGCTCATAAATAAAATTTTAGCCAAACAAGTTGGCTCATGCCTGTAATCCCAACACTTTGGGAGACTGAGGCAGGAGGATCACTTGAGGCCAGGAGTTTGAGATCAACCTGGGCAACACAGTGAGACTCTATCTTTACCAAAAAAAAAATTGTTTAAATTAGCCAGGCAGTGAAGTGTGCCTGTCGTCCTACCTATTTTGGAGACTGAGGCAGGAGGATTGCTGGAGCCCAGGAGTTCAAGACTGCAGTGAGCTCTGCCATTCCACTCCAGCCTGGGCAACAGAGCAAGACTCTGTCTCAAAAAAATAATAATGATAAATTTAAAAATAAACTTTTATTAAAATAGAACCATGCTCATTCCTTTATATATTTATTTGGTTGCTTTAGCTCTACAGTGGCCCAGTTGAGTGGTTGCACAGAGACCATCTGGACCACAAGCCCCAGAGTCTCTCCTCTGCTCCTTTACAGAAAAAGCTTGCTGACTCGGGATCTAAACTAAGAAATTAACGTTGTTACATAACTATTAACCAAAGGACAGGCTTTATAGCACCAATGTTTCCAGTTTCACGATGCAATCCAGGAACCACACTACATTTAACAAATGTATTTTTGCATGGTGAGCCTCTGCCTATTTATCCACCAGGTGTATGGTGGGTCCTACTTTGGAAAATTTTCCTGACTCACAAATGAATTTCAGCTGGCCACTTGAACAAGGTTTGTTTTTGTTATTTGTCTGGGGTTATTTACGTCTTTCACACAATAGGCAAACAATGGACTACAACATCTGGGCTGGGAATGCTGTGCGAACTTGAAGATGGAGGAAGAGCTGTATTTGTTCAAGCAGTTCATGCGCTAGGCTAAGACAGGGCACCAACTCAGGGCCTTGAGAAAAGGGGGTTCCCAATGTTCCCCCTCGCACGGAGTGAGGCCTTCTCCTGATCCCACGCAATCCCTGCCTCAGCTCGCTGTCCTTTGTTTCCTGTTCCCCGGGCCCGGCCTGTGAACCACGCGGCTCTGCCTTTCAACCCGGCTGCCGCGGCTTTCCGCGCGCTCTGCAGGCGCGATCGGGTGGCGTCCAGTTGCCGGGCAACGGCCTGACAGGCTGCTCACGTTGCCGCCAGGGCCAAGACACATCCGCACCAGCCAGACTGCACCGCGAGCCTGTGGCCTGATTTCTCCCCCTCCATTGTTGTCGCTAACACAAAAGGCTACAACTCCAGTGTGGTCACCGGGCCTGCTTTGAATTACACGCCAGGCCATTCTTCGGGCCGCAGCCTCTGTGGGCTGGGATGCGTCCCCTCCCAGGGCCAGAACTCTGGGCCTCGCCAGCCTTTACGAGTTGTCTCCCTCCCTCCGCCACTTCCACCCACCTACCGCCTTTGTTCCTTTCAGTTGGCAGCCAGGCCCTCGCTTGCCTTTTGGCGGCTCTGAGATCACTGGCGGCGGGCTTGGGCAGTCCTTCCCACCCGCTCCCCTCACTTTCAAATTAAGCACTGCACATAAAATCCCAAGCCTATTCAGTCATCTCTTCTTATCTCTTTCCCAACCCCCATCCCTCTCTCTCAAGTTTCTAAGGCTGCCGTTGCTAGGGAACTCCAACCTGAGGGCTGAAGGGAGGTTTTCTATGGTGTCTGCCAAACTCCCAAAACTCAGAGGAAGGAGGCAGCACAAAGTCTTTGGGATTCCCCAAACGCTGAAGAGAGTTACATGTAACTCACCACCCTCTACCCGATAACCTAGTGTTCAGCATTATGTTTGGATTCAGGGAAATTCAGTGCTGAAGTAGGAAAAGATTTCAAATCACACTAAGAAGCAATTGTTCCTAATGTAAAAGCTGAAAGGGGTCTCCTCCCAAAGGAAAAACGTCCCAAGGTATGAGTTTATTTTTCTTCAACATTGTAACATGGACAAAGAGTGTTCTTACATCAGCTATTTGATAGAAATCCTTACTTAATGAGGGAGGAATGCATGAAGATAACAATATGCTATCTAGCTTTTAAAATACTAATACCAGGCTTTACATGGTGGCTCACGCCTGTAATCCCAGCACTTTGAGAGGCCCAGGTGGGAGGATTGCTTGAGCCCAGGAGTTCGAGACCAGCCTGGACAACAAAGTGAGACCCCTGTCTCTAGAAAAAATAAAAATAAAATTATAGCCAGTTGTGGTGGCATGAGCCTGTAGTCCCAGCCACTACAGAGGCTGAGGCGGGACGATGGTGTGAGCCCAGGAGTCTGAGGCTGCAGTGAGCCTTGATCTCTGCAGTGAGCCATGATCATGCACTCCAGCCTGGGTGACAGAATAAGACCCTCTCTAAAAAAATAAACAAATAAATACTATTACCAATGTGAAATGCCTCCTCAGCTGGGGTCCCCAAGTGTGGGCTCCACCCACAGCGCCATCCGCAGGTCAACGGTGGGAGTACATGCTGGCTACAACCAGCGTGGGAATCCAGGTCTACCTTGCTCCTGCAGCCTTTTGCCATCTCTTTATGTTTCTCCGATTATTACCTCTACCCTCCGTATAATATTCTGTTAAAACCTAGGCATAGGGCTGGGCATGGTGGCTTACCCCTGTAATCCCAGCACTTCGGGAGACAGAGGCAGGCAGATCACCTAAAGTCAGGAGTTCGAGATCAATCTGGCCAACATGGCAAAACCCTATCTCTACTAAAAATACAAAAATTAGCCAGGCGTGATAGTGGGCTCCTGTAATCCCAGCTACTTGGGAGGCAGAGGTGGGAGAATTGCTTGAACCCAGGAGGCAGAGGTTGCAGTGAGCCGAGATCATGCCACTGCACCCCAGCCTGGGTGACAGACCAAGACTCTGTAAAACAAACAAACAAACAAACAAAAACCTAGCACAATGAAGTAAGGTAGGCCATGAGAGGGATTCAAACCATATATTGTAACTTATTCTTAATACACAATTCATATTACGAGGGTGGCAGGGAGAAAGTCAAAGCCTGTATACCTTTCCTCTATTTTAACTTTTTCAGTTGGTCAAGGCTAAACTCCAGTTACCATGAATCAGTCAAGCAGGGGTGATGTGCAAATATTTGTCAACCAACGTGGCACAAGCACTGACCCATCAGAACAGATGTCCTACGGAGGGGCATGGTCCCTGGCTGGTAGCCGGTATGAGCACGACCCAGCTGAACAACACTCCTGATACCCACTGAGATCACGGCCCCATACTAGGCAATTGCTGCGCTTCAAAGGGAAGCCCAACAGGCAACACATTGTCTTCTCCTCAAGATATTTACCATTTGGTTAAAAAATAACTAAAATTAGCATACATGAAATGATACCAAGTATCAGAAGAAAACAAAATTTATTTCATAGCTTGGCATTTTCTCATTAATAATAATAGCTAAACTTTCACAACAACCCTATGAAATTGTTAGTATTATTATTGCCCCCATTTTACATATATGGAAACGGAATCACTAGAGACTTCTTCTCCCAGCTTTGGTACATGTAGGATAGAGGGAAAAACAAGAGGGAGACACTTATTAACCGCTGCAGCGTTTCAGGTGCAGTTCCAGGCAAGATGGGCCATGTCTGCAAATGACCACATTGTAGAAACATAGATTTAGCAGGTATGTATAGGACAAATAGGAGGAAGAAAAGCAGTGATCAAGAGCACTAATTAGGAGAACTTTGGAAGAGTCTAGATCAAAAATTATAGGAAGGAAACTAAGGGAATAACAGTACACTAGCTTCAGTTACCTAGCAAACTCAGGGGAGCAAAACCAGAATGCTTTGAGGGAAAAGAGAAAAGAAAGTCAGGGCTATAGGGGATCCCTGGGAGGAGGGGCTCCAAGCCTCAACCACAGACCAGGCAGTTGAGTAATAAGGCCTTCCTTCAAGACAAGCAGATGAAGAAAGGAAAGAAGTGATGTAAGAGGCACTTGGGAAAGAATCTTAGCCACTGATTTGTGTGGGGGATGAGACAGAAGACTAAAAAGTGGTGGAGGTTTTAAGCATGCAGAAGTTTGTTACAATAAATAGCTCAAGTGGGCTTCAAGAGTTAACTCAGCAGCCCGAGGCACCTAACTCATCTCTGAGTAGCTTACCAACAGAAAAACTGAACCAATGAATAAATATTAAATTACTTTATGTTATGCAAAACAGTGCTAGGCACATAGTAGTAGCTAATTGAGTGTTTATTAATTGCTTAAATAAATTGAGGAACAAAGATATGTGCCAATCCTAAACTTTTCTTCAAATTGATGTGTTTTCAGCTTCTGCCCTGGGTCCAAGGCATGGAGGTACAATAGAAAGAAGCAGAAGACTTGGGTTTGTATGCTGGTTCCGGCTGTAACTTGGATGTAACATCTTAAGGTCATTTCATTCCTCTGTTCTTGGGTGTCCTTGCTTGTCGAATGCTGAGGCTGGACTAAATAATCTAAACCATGAAAATTCAAATTTTACAAACATGTATCCACCCAAATACTTGAAGAAAAATGAAGCATTTTGTGCTGAACAGAGCTTGGCAATTTGGCAATTTTTTCTTTTTTTTTTTTTATTATACGCTTTAAGTTCTAGGGTACATGTCATAACGTGGCAGGGTGTTGTTACATATGTATACTTATGCCATGTTGGTGTGGCCGCACCCATCAAACTCGTCCAGCACCCATCAAATTCATCAATTTATAGCATGTATAACTCCCCAGTGGCAAGTCCTCCCTCCTCCCCCCTCCCATGATAGGCCCCCAGTGTGTGATGTTCTCCCTTCCCGAGTCCATGTGATCTCAATGTCAGTTCCGCCACCTAATGGAGTGAGGAACATGCGGTGTTTTGGTTTTCTTTCATTCTGTGATAGTTTGCCTAAGAATGGATGGTGTTCCAGCGCTGCATCCATGTCCCTACAAAGGGGCGCAACTCATCCTTTTTATGCTGCATAGTATTTCCATGGTGTAATGTGCCACCATTTTCTTAATCCAGTCCTGTCCACTGATGGACATTTGGGGGTTGATTCCAAGCGTTTGCTATTGTGAATAGTCCGGCAATAAACATACGTGTGCATGTGTCTTTGTAGTAGACTAATTTTATAATGCCTTTGGGTATATACCTCAGTATGTGGGGATGAGCTGGGTCATATGTACATCTAGTTCCTAGATCCTTGAGGAATTGCCCATACGGTTGTTCCCATATAATGGTTTGAACTAGTTTACAATCCCATCCAACAGTGGTAAAAGTGGTTCCTGATTTTCTCCCATCTCTCCAACAACTGTCTGTTTTCCTACTTCTTGAATGGGATTGCCATTCTAACTGGTGTGAGATGGTATCTCATTGTGTTTTGGATTTGCATTTCTCTGATGGCGGAGTGAGTGATGAAAAGCATTTTTTCATGTGTCCGTTGCTGTATGAATGTCTTCTTTTGAAGAAATGTCTGTTCATATCTTTGCCCACTTTTTTGATGGGTGCCCTTTTTTCTTGTATAGTTTGTTTGAGTTTCTTTGTAGATTCTGATATTAGCCCTTGTCAGATGAAGTAGGTTTGCCAAAAATATTTTCTCCCATTCTGTAGGTTGCCTGTTCACTCGACTCTGATGGTAAAGTTTCTTATTGCTGTGCAGAACCTCTTTAGTTTAATTAGATCCCCATTTGTCAATTTTGGCTTGCTGCCGTGCTTTTGGGTTTTAGACATGAAGTCCTTGCCCATGCCTAGAGCTTGGCAATTTTGTCCAAAAGCAATAGAAATGCATCTGACTAAATGGTGAAGGAGATGATCATAGGCTCTTTTCCTCTAAGAATCCTGGCAATTTTCACACTTTTGGAGGGACTTTCCCATCAATTTTGATTGCCATGATTTCACACTCATGGAAATTTCCTCAGAGAAGCAGTTTCTTTGGCAACTTCATGCTCATGATCATCATAGCATCAATAGGAGTGACGCAGACATGTCAGCAGGAGAATAGGCCTCTTCTGAGGCCCACATCTGAGCAGTGGGAAAAGGCGCTGTCTCCTTTTGTTACCAAAAAAAAAAAAATACAGAAGACACAAAGATTTTGACCACACTTGTCACATATGGTGGCATAACTGAAAGATGAAACTAATATCATCTCCATAAAAC
This sequence comes from Rhinopithecus bieti, assembly GCF_001698545.2. Taxonomy (NCBI): domain Eukaryota; kingdom Metazoa; phylum Chordata; class Mammalia; order Primates; family Cercopithecidae; genus Rhinopithecus; species Rhinopithecus bieti. Next base: position 981,998 of record NW_016809075.1, read on the forward strand.
AAAGGCTTTGTGTGTGTTTCAAAGACATTTTATGTTGTATAACATGGAATTAGCTCTTTGAGCATTACATATACATATGAGCATTATATATATATGAGTATCAATGCTCATATATGGCGTTACATGTATATGTGTGTGTGTGTGTGTGTGTGTGTGTGTAATGCTCAAAGAGCTGGAGCTAATATATTCTGAAATGAAAGTGTATTGAATTCTTCCTTATGCTTCCCCTCCCAGGAAAACAGGATGCCACTTAAAAAACAGACTGAAAGGAAACATTGTTGGGGAGAGCTTATCTATAAACAATGAAGTGTCCTCAATAATAAACAGTTCCACCAAGTGGCACTCGTGGTCACATTCACTATGCCTTGGCTTGGTATATGTTGTGCTAAAATCTAGACTTAGCTTTGATTTACTATTGTCTGTTTAGTTGCATGTTCTTCTCATTGTGGTCCATGGATCAGCAGCAACAGCATCATCTGGGAGTTTGGTAGAAACACAGAATCTCTAGCCCTATGGGCCCAGACCTACTGCAGCAGAATCTGCCTTATAAAAGACCCCAAGTGATTTTACATTACAATCAGAAATAGACTGCTCTAGTCTACAACACCCCTCTATCAGAGATAATGTTCAAAAGTGGTTTGATTATTTTGAAAAGACATTTTCCTTTCTGGGGAAAAAAAACTGTAGAAATCATTGGCTACATTGGTCAAAAATGGCACTAGTACTCTAGTCACAGAAAACAATGAAATATAGCATGCTATCATTAGTATAAGAAAATGCCAACAGACACCTGTGATCAATGAGGCTTGCATTTGTGGTAATTTTGGGACTCCTCCATCCACATTCTCTTGACCCAGCCTTCCTATGACCAAATGTTCACTTTTGCAAGATGGCTGAGGTTAACAGTGCAATCTGGCCACAGAAAAGAGAAAAGCTTGCTGACCCATGCTGACCTCTGACCTTGACCTCATTAGCTAACCAAATGAGCTAACCAGCCATGGACATCAGAGAGCATTATGTGTTGATTGAGCTGAAGCATAAGAAAGACCAGTAAAAGATCAGTTATACAGACATTTCTACCTTGATCACCCATACTTATTAAAACAATATGAGGAGCACATACGCGATTTCTTTTCTATCTTCCTGCATTTTTCCCCATTGTGCAGCAGGACTTGAAGACAACAAAAGGTTCTTTTCTTTCATAGCTCTCTACTCTTTTCCTTCAAAGTAATTAAATTGTAATTATAAATTTATTCTTGTCTTTATTCTTTTATGATAGTCTCTACCATTAAACCCCCTAAAGGCAGAGATCTTCTTCTTCTGGTTTGTCATCTATACCCAGCACTTAGCAAGATCCCCAGTGCCCAGTAGGAGTTCAAGAAACATTTGCTGAATAATGGACTAAATGAATAAATGAGTGAACAGTGGGTCAGAGCTCTAAAACCAAATCTACCTAAACTATCGTGTAACATTCAAGGAGCATTGAATATTCTATTATGCTAGGGACTGGATATACAAATTTGCCTTTCCTTTTTTCCACATTCTTGTGGAAAAGATGATTTATAATAATATTAACAGTTAATATTGTAGTCACCGTTCCAGGCACACGTTACACATGTTAACCTTGATCCCGACAGCAGCTCTAGGAGACATTATCTCCATTCTGCAGTCTGAGCCACAGAAAGGTTAAGTAACTTGCCCAAGGCCACACATCTAGTACCTGTATGTGAACGCAGGCTGGCTGGCTCCAGAAGCCATACTGTTAATAAGGCACATTGGTAACTTGCCTTCCAATAAGCCAGCAGCAACCGGATATCATGAGAAGCAGTCAAAGAGGTAGACACAAGATCTAAGGAAGCGAAGAAGGGACAGCTGGTTCCAAACCCAGCCTATGCTCTTCAAACAAATAATCAAAAGCGAGCACTTGCTGCCAAGGAAGAATTCCCTGGCAAGGTCTATGTGGTGGCTGCAGGGTGCAGCATGGTGTACCTTGGGGTTGGAGTCAGCCTCCCAGAGGGTCAATTTCATCTTTCCTCAGCTTGCTCTTTTCAGTCTTGGTAGCAACAGAGATCTCAGTCCAATAAAAATGCGTATTAACCTACACTGTGAGTTTGGGGCAGGAAGCAAGCTCTGGTTTCAACAGTTTAGTAGATTCAGAGGAAGCTGGAACAGGATATCAATGACATCCAGATTCAGAACTTAGGGCACAAAAGGATAATCACATACTCAGGCACAATGCAAATAACTGTTTTCCCCCTTGGCCATCACTCTACCTTTATTCTTCCTTTCTCCCCCTGCCAGGGAGGGACCTGTCTCCTTCAGTCTTAACATACATTAGGGTCTTTCAAGTGGAATCACTTCCTTTAATTCCTGATAGGTTATGAGCGTGACCTCTGGTTCCGCTTCATGTGTTTCAAGCTGAGATACCATCAGAAATCACATTTCCCTTCCAGGGCTTCACAAATTACTCTGGTGTGCAGATGACATAAAAATATACTCTCAGTTCCTCGAAGTAGTTTAACAGAACTTGAAATATGGGGAAATTATACACTGTGGCGCAATTTTAAATAACTTGCTTAAACCAGTTAAGTTGAAAAAGGAAGATGCCATTTAATTCAAGTCTTCTCGAAGGCAACTATCTTTGAGTAGTTCCTTGGCCACTGAATCCATAACTCTAGGACCTTTTTCTAAGGAATAAGTTATAAGAAGTAAAATAAAAGAAACCTTCTGCTAAATTAAAAGTTACTTGAGTCCAGGCATAGTGACTCATGTTTGTAATCTCAGCACTTTAGGAGGCAAAGGCAGGAGGATCACTTGAGCCAGACCAGCCTGGGCAACATAGGGAGACCCCATCTCTACCAAAACAAAATTTTAAAGAAACATTTTTAAAGTTACTTGATATAGTCTTGGTCCATTTTATGTCTTTTTACCTTCTGCCTCCTTTTTGGTTAATTATACCTTTCAATGTGTTTTATTTTCTTTCTTTTCCTATTCCTTTTGTACTTAAAAGGTACCCGCATTTTTTATTCAAAAGCAAATCTCTCTCACAGCAATTCCACTTACCCTACGGGGTTGGGTTGTACTCCCTCCTTCCACCTTCTTTTTCACCAGCCCCTCCCAAATTCTTTGCCTCTCAACTTCTCTCTATTTGCTTGCTTCTCCCACAACCCACTTTATCTTATTTCTCTCTCCCTTACATGCCCAGAAAGCACAAAATGAACAGTCCAAGGTGGTGGTATTTTTCTATGTGCCGTTAAACTTATTTGTATTTTTTCCTGTCTGTGGATATATTATCACAGAACTTGGTCATTCCTTGGAAAACATTACCAATGACTTGCAACTCAATACTAACAATTTCTATGATTCCCATTGTTATAGCAATATACCAGCTATAGCCATATCAAGTGCAACTGATAACCAGAGTGAAGGCTAGATAGTGGTGAGTGTTCTCTCCTTCCAAGTCAGTGCCCTCCCTGCAGCGGCCTGGGTGAAGGCGGCCATTTAAGTAAGGGGCACACTGAGTGGGAATGGGGTAGGATGAAGTGGTAGTAAATATTTTTATTAGAAACCATTCTGTTGGGCCAGGCACAGTGGCTCATGCCTATAAGCTCAGCATTTTGAGAGGGCAAGGAGGGTGGATCACTTAAGATCAGGAGTTCGAGACCAGCCTGGCCAACATGGTGAAACCCCATCTCTACTAAAAATATAAAAATTAATCGGGTGTGGTGGCTCATGCCTATAATCCCAGCTACTTGGGAGGTTGAGGCAGGATAATTGCTTGAACCCAGGAGGCAGAGGAGGTTGCATTGAGCCAATATCGTGCCACTGCATTCACTCCAGCCTGGGCAACAAGTAAGACTCCGTCAAAAAAAAAAAAAGCAAGAAACCATTCTGTTGATCTCATTTGCCCTGTGTGGCCTGACAGAAGAAACTGAGAGCTTTAAACTTGACATGAATAACCACTTACGTGTGATTTTCCAGCCATGTCTACTTTCTGAGTAACTGAAATGCTTTTCTGTTGCTGGTTTCAGACAAGCAGTACTTTCAATGTGCCACTGTCTAAGACACACACAAAAAAGAATTTGAAAACTCAATACAATTAGGTAGAAATATAAATTCAGTCATGTAATGTTTTATTATTAATATCTTTTTTTTTTTTTTTTTGAGATGGAGTCTCGCTCTGCCGCTCCAGGCTGGATCTGTGGTCAGATCTCCAGCTTCACTGCAAGCTCCCGCCTGCCCGGGGTTTTCACGCCCATTCTCCTGCCCTCAGCTCCCGAGTAGTTGGGACTACAGGTGGCCCCCGCCACTCGCCCAAGCTATTTTTTTGTAGTTTTTAAGTAGAGACCGGGGTTTCACCGGTTTTAGCCAGGAGTGGTCCTCATCTCCTGACCCTCCCGTGATCCGCCCGTCTCGGCCCTCCCAAAGTGCCTGGGATTACAGGCCCTTGAAAGCCACCGCGCCCCGGCTATTTATTAATATCCTATGCAGCCAACCAGAGAGAATGGTTGAAATGCCTTTTTTTTTTTATTTTTTTTTTTTTTGAGAATGAAGTTTCACTCCCTGTCACCCCAGGCTAAGAAGTGCAGTGGCGTGGATCTCCGGCTCAACCCCGCAACCTCCTTGCCTCCCCCTGGCGTTTCAAGAAGAGTTCTCCTGCCTTCAGCCCCTCCCAAGTAGCTTGGGATTACAGGAGCCTCACCAACCTTACGCCATGGCTAATTTTTTGTATTTTAGTAGAGGATGGGGTTTCACCATGTTGTCCAGGCTGGTCTTAAAACTCCTGACTTCAGGTAATCCACCTTCCTCGGCCTCCCAAAGTGCGAGGATTACAGGCATGAGCCACTGCGCCCAGCCAGTTCAGATGCTTTTAACATTTGGGTAACCACTTGCTAAATTTAACTTTTAATTAATGCTTGCTACTAAGAATAATCCTAAGCTAACTGAAGTTTTCATTACCTTCCTATCTAACACCATTCACCATGGTTTAACTCTTCAGCCCACCAAAGGAATAAGCAAGACCAGTGGGCAATTTTATTTTCATTGTACAATATCAATTTTATTTACATCCCAAGAAAATATGGATGAAAAATTACAGTTGAGTGGTTAGACTAAGGTAGTATGTAGTATTGCCTAATACATCAAGTTTTCTGCTAATAGTATTTCTAAATCTATTACCCTATAAGAATAGAATTAATAATTTGCTATGCATATATAACAATAGAAATCAAGTTGGAAGCTTGTTTCTTCCATAGGTCTTCTGCACTGTCACTGTTCAAAACAAGGTCCCTTTCAACAAAATGCCCACATCCGACGAGTGATGTTGAAATGTTAAGTGATTTGTAATTCCTAATAATAACTTTTGTTAAGTCTCTTTTTTCTGCCCATTAGCATCCTTCAAAGCTTTAATGATCCATGTAATTAAATTACAACCCAGAATGAGAACTTTCTGGAAACATATAATGCTAGAAATATAGATTTTGATTAAAAGCGAAGCAACATAATTTAAAGACAAATGTCTAAATGTCATTAAAATTGGGGGAGCATGGGCTTAAAACGAGTGCTTCTGATAAAGAAGCGAATTGAAGATGTGTAAGAGGGCAGAGAACCACACCCCCAAGGCCAAGGTCAAGATTAATTCACTTTCTAACTAAGACAGATGAGAATCATTGCACAGGAGCCCACAGAGATGAGGGCCATGCATCAAGCCCTGATACCTATGGATTTCAAATGCTGCAAATAGCCACTGAAAATTCATCAATTCCATTTCAAAGGAGCAGTCTTAATGAACAAGGAGCAGGGCTCATGCAATCACATAGTTCGGACTTGGGGGAGTTTCTACCCAAGGAGTAAGTGGTGTCAGATTCCTGCCAGAAACAGAGCTACAGGGGAAAACAAACAATAAAATAAAATAAATCTGAATTTCATCACCATAGGAGAACATTTTGCTATTTTGTCACCTGAAAAGAAATAACAGCACAACTGCACAGCTGATACCTTTGGATGAGGTCCTGCTGTCTTCAGAGAAAAGAGAACATCTGAGTGAAAAGCATGGCAAGTTTCTCAATCCAGATCCTCTGCATTCATATTTTTTAAAAGGTGAAAAAAATGTTAAGGTATGAAATGAATGTGAGTGCATGTATGTGTGCACACCTGTGCACTCAACCCTGCTGCTAAATATATTGTGAGATTTCTTATTGCTAGACAAAGCAAATTAGTCATGCTGTTCTAGGTGGTCAGAGGACAAAGGAAAGAGCTCATCCTCCCCCGACCCCACCCCTTGTACAGTCTGGGAGAAAATGTCTTCTGTCTATTGCAGTGCACTATAGAGGATGATTAGCTTGGTCAGGCTCATTCTAGCATAGCATTTTAGTAGAGCACATCTGTTTGAATTTCTAGACTGATGCCTCAATGTCTACTCCCTAGACACTTAATTTAACACATCTACCAGACAGAGATCAGAATCTCTTGATATTACATGTTAGCCACAGATCAAAATAGTTGGCCACATAACGACTCTAGCTTCATCTAGCAGTTCCCACAACAGCTCGGCTCTAACCCATTATCTGCAATGGTGAGAACTCACATCATCCTAGAATTGTAAAGAAGTAGCCAAAATTTATATATGATAGAAACTACCCTTTAGGGTTCTCTTTCTACCCCTTAGAGACTCACTGTATCTTTCCTATACCTTTTTAATTGCACTTTTGAAATTAAAACAGTTCATAGCTCTATGACACTTTCAAAATAGTAGGGAGGAGGTTTTCCTAAACACCTTGACTGAATGTGCAGAATCCATACAGAAGTATAAGTAACAATTCACAAATACTGACTCAGTTGTGTTTGGTTTATGTTACCTTTGATTATTCACACTTAAGCCGTATGAGATTATTTCTCTTTGACTCGAAGCCTAGTGATGCTTTTTTTTTTTTTTTTTTTTTTTTTTTTTTTTGAGACAGAGTCTCATTCTGTTGCCCAGGCTGGCATGCAGTGATGCAATCTCGGTTCACTGCAACCTCAGCCTCCCAGGTTCAAGTGATTCTCATGCCTCAGCCTCTTGAGTAGCTGGGATTACGGGTGTATGCCACGCCCAGCTACTTTTTGTGTTTTTAGTGGAGACAGAGTGTTTCTTTTTGTTGTTGTTGTTTTGTATTTTTTGAGTCAGGTTCTTGCTCTGTCACCCAGGCTGGAGTGCAGTGGTGTGAATATGGCTCACTGCAGCCTCGACCTCCTGGGCTCAAGCAATCCTCCTGCCTCCACCTCCTGAGTAGTTGGGACCACAGGTATGTGCCACCATGCCAAGCTAATTTTTATTTTTTGTAGAGACAGGTCTTGCCTTATTGCCAAGACTGGTCTCAAACTCCGGGGCTCTCACAATCCTCCCACCTTGGCCTCCCAAAGTGCTGAGGTTACAGGTGTGAGCCACCAGGCCCAGCCTGGTGTTTTTTGTTTGTTTGTTTTTTAATCACAGTGCTGTTCCCAAAAGATCTTCCAGGATGATTTATATATTGCACTATCTAAGAATTCCTGAAAGCCAGGGCACTGAAATTCCAGACCTGCCTGTTGCCTCTTTGTCATCCAAACCTCATGAGTGCCTTTTCCATACATCCTAGCTGGTCTTCCCTCTCCTGAACAGAGAGAAATTCAAAAAGAGCTGGGAAGTAGCAGAGTGGGGAGGTGGAGGGAAGCCCAACAGAATGTGCCTGAAGGAGCCTGGAAAGAAAGAAAATTCTGTCAAGCAGAATGCCAGTGAAGAGCTTGCTCTGTGTGTTTGGAATGCCAACTAAACAGGGTCCTAAGGAGAAGGTTCTTAAAATAACTTTTTTGTCTTTATGTAGCCACCATGTGATACTACTTAGAGTATGGGAAAGCCAAGTGAAAGGCAAATATTCCAGCTATTGCACATGCTCCAATTAAATATTCCCACTGTAACTTGTTTGTCCTATATTTTATACACAGGAATTTGGGACAATATAGTTCCTTCCTTGAAAAACAAGCATTTTCCCTCCTGGCCACCACACCATAACACAATTGTAACCCTGGTGTGCCTGGTGGGCCCTGTTGAGCCTGCAGCCTCTCCTTCCTTGCTGCACTGAGAGCTTCCTCCCCACACTGTGTGCTCCAAGAGTTTGCTCTGCCTGAGCCTGTTTATAGCACGGGAGGAGGAAGAAACAAAGCAATTGTGAAGCTTGTTAATAGGCAGTTCATATGATATTAAAGGTGACCTTGCCATTTCCAGTTCTATTTATTCCACTTCCTTCCAAACCGGGGCAAATCCTTCCTTTCAGGGCAAGAGCACCGCTCTGTGGATACAGTCTGTGGGAACGGAGAAAAGTTCAAGCCCTCAGAGGTTATTCATTACCCATGTCTGGAAATATAGTATTTCCCATTCATGCACATGTTGGGTCTGTAAATCACTGCTACTTGGCAGGAGAGGAACCTTGGTGAAAAGTAGTTTTTATTGTTGTTTACTGCAAAAAGTATTCATATCAGTGAGGTTTACTTTTATCACACTGGGGAACTTTCAAAAAGAAAAGTAATGATCTCCTTTTTGCCAATATAATATATACATATAAGAATTTATACACACATGCATACACAGAAGAATCCATACTACATAGACTCTACATGCATATGTGTATATATATGTGTGTGTGTGTGTGTGTATATATATAAAATGTGTGTGTGTGTATATATATGACTTTCTTTTTTGAACTTGGCCTTAGCACAATCTGCAAATATTAATCACTCAAGTATCTAACCCTGTCAGAGAGGGAACAACAGTTCACAGTTTGGTGTCAGCTGGCTGGCTGTGGTGGTGTTTTGGGTTGTTTGTTGCATTCTTCAGGAAGCAAAGGTATTTCCTGAAGGGCCGAGAAAGCCAGCAGGTGTATTGTGAAGTATAATAGGACACGTAGGTATGACTTGTACTCAGTGGGGACAGAAAATTCCTCAGCAACACTTAGGCTTGACTATTCTGAACAGTAGTTCGGCTGTTCAGCTTAACTTCCTCATTGACAGTCTCAAGGCATTTGCACCATCAACATAAATGGAGTTTTTGCTGTACATTGAATCTGGGAGGGTAGAAATCAATGTGTCATTAAAACACTTTCACATTCCTTTTTCTCCACTGAGAACACTTTGTTTCTATTTTTATTTTGCCCCTCAACTATATGGATAGTCCTCATCTCTTCATTTAGTGGACAAATGTACTGTCATTGAGACCGTAAAAGAGCTGATAACTTAACTATAAGCGCTTACCTCATTGCAATGTCTTCCTCAGTTCCTCCTTGGTAAAATTTCCAATTTATCCCTCTTCCACTAAGTATTGGGGTGACAGGGAGGGGTTGAGAGTGGGGAAGACTGCAGTGTGGTTTCCCATTCTGGTCTCCCCTCTTGGTGGAGAGATGAGAGGCTCCCCTCAATGGCTCAGATGAGAAGTTTCAGCCTGAGATCTCATGCCACACGAAAATCAAAGAGCATCTTCAGCACATTCTGTCAAGTTTATTCCATGTCTGCAGAGAATATGAGCATTTGGCTCCAAGTGCACTTTTGCATTCACTCACTCGCTTATTCAGTCAACAATCATTTTCCCAGCATGCCTTATAACTCTAGGAGGTATAAATCTGAGCAAGATTGGCCCCTGCCCTCAAGTTGTTCAAAATCTAATAGGAACAAAACAGAACAAAATATATATATACACACACACATATATTTCGGTAATTCTAACACAGGACAGAGGGTGAGAAGAATAGAAAACGAACAAATTGCTATGAGCATACAGAGCAGGAAGTAAGTCCTTCTGGCCGGGTGAGGAAGGGGGAGATCATAATAACATTATGTAAGGTGGCTTACACAACTGGGTCTTGCAGAGGTGAGACCTCAGAGATTAAGGAAAGTCATTGAGACAGTGGGAAAGCATGAGCAAAGGCAGAGAGGCAAGAAAGTGTATAGGGTCAGTTCAGGACACAAATAGCAAGTGGTCCTATTTGGCAGGAGCACAGAATATCTGAAGAGGAGGAAATGGAAGGGAGGGGATTGACCTCGGGTAGAATTATTAATACTAACTTACCTAAAACACTTGGAAGACTATTTTTCTAAGCCACTAGGCTTGGTTTCTAGGCATAGTGGACCACTACTGTTCCCTTCCTAGCATAATACCTTTTAAATTTATTAACTTGTTTTGGGGCATTTCTTTCTTTATTTTTTTTTAGATGAAGTTTCACTCTTGTCGCCCAGGCTGGAGTGCAATGGTGCAATCTTGGCCCACTGCTACCTCCACCTCCCAAGTTCAAGTGATTCTCCTGCCTCAGCCTCCTGAGTAGCTGGGATTACAGGTGCACACCACCACGCCCAGCTAATTTTTGTATTTTTAGTAGAGATGGGGTTTTACCATGTTGGCCAGTCTGGTCTCAAACTCCTGACTTCAGGTGATCCACCCACCTTCGCCTCCCAAAGTGCTGGGATTACAGGGGAGAGCCACTGCGCCTGGCCGGGCATTTATTTCTTTACTCATTTTTCCCAATAATAAGCAAAGCTCTGATGAATAATTTTGTACATAAGTTTTGCATAGGTCCATACTATTCCTCTGGAATACATTCCTAGAAGGAGATTTGATGAGCTATAGGATGTGGATTGTTCTCCAGTCATGGTGAACCAAGGAATATTCCACAGGTAGAAGGAGACAGCCTGTCACTCCCAACCTCCCCAATGCTTGGTGGCCATTTTAAGTCTTTACCAATTTGATAGACCAAAAACAATGATTGAATTTTTATTCTAGTTTTCATTCCTTTGATTACTAATGAGGCTAAACACCTTCATCAAATACTAATGGCAATAGAGCCAACATATAAAATCCTTCAGGTTGGATTTTATTTGTATGAAATGAACTAAAAAGAATGCTTCAGATTCATTTTCATTTTGCTTCCCGAAATGAGATTGTAAAACTATTGATCTTGAAACTGCATCTACGGGAAAATAGGAGAGGGTGGCCTGATTTTCCCATTGATTGCACCTGCCCTCAGCTTCAGTCTTCGTTTGACTGGGAACAGCTGGCCTTTGAAAATTGGCCATGCTGTAATGCATTGTACCAGAACCCCAGTTCTGTGCCTTATCTTAGGCTCTTTGAACCTTGACCTCTTCTTCCAGCTCTTTGAAGCCTCATTAAAATTTATTCCTCTCCAAAGGCATGTATCATATCATATTTTGCTTGGAATAGACACTTAGCTTTCCCTTCTACAAAGTGGTAAGTTTTTTGAGAGCAGCTCTGTCATATTCATGTTGTCCCCTGCAATTGCTAACATGATGCCTCCAGCATTTTTTTGAATGTAAATAAATATAACAGTTTAAAAGTATTCATCTCCTTCTCTTAAAACAATGATATTTTGTTGTCATTGAGATTTCTTATTCTTGGAAAACTCCCCGCCCCAACATGAAAACAAAATCTCAAAAAAAGATATAACCAAATTAAATAACACAATGAATTAAATAATATCCTTAATACCTAAGTAACACCCAAAGAGGGTATTTCCTCCTTTCTAGAAACTCTCCCCTTCATGGGCCAGCTGTCACTGAATCATTAAATTATATTGTATTCTAGTGGATGCAAATAAGAACATGTTTTTAAGCTAAATATGGTTGGTTTTTGGACCCAGTTGTTTTTTCCCTTTGATTAAAAAATAATTTCAGATTTTTATACATATTTAAGGACTGTTTATTTAAAACCCCAGATTGAAGTATTTTCTAAACATAATTCATGTTGTATTTCTCCACTGGAAAGGTTCACTTCAATTGAGCACAGGGACTTCTGAAACAGAACCTTAATAGCATACTTAGCCAAGGAATAGTCACCAGCTGACTAGCTATTGATTTAATGTTCCATCATTTCCATGGTTCAATCACACCTACCATGGTGAATCAGTTGGAACATCTTCAATGAACCAATAAATAAGCAATTTCCCCCACCAAAGGGATACGTTTCATGTGCGGCAGAGGCATACATAACTTACCTCAAACAATGTGAGGATCAAGTGCAGCACTGATTTACCCTGAATCATCCAGCTTTCTGTTTTCATTAATGGTTTAGTCCTCTAATTGGCACAAACCCCACACACCAGCTTTTTGTTTAAATATTTGGGCATGTGATGTATCTCCGCTTGAGGTCAGGGACCATTTCTTACATACTTTATCATTTTCCAAGACATATATTAGGTGGTCAATAGGTATTTGTCAAATGAGAATCATATGTTAAGGTAGAATAGTGCCAGAGTTTGCTATATGCCTGTGCTTCTCAACCCTCTGTATCCATTAGAATCACCTGGGGATCTTTCTGACCCATACCCAAGCCTCATCCTCAAAGCCATAGGTTTAATTGGGTCTAAGATAGGGTCTGAGCATTCCACCCAAAAAGCTTCACAGGTAATTCTAATGAATTGCTACACCTGAGAAGCATGGCTATATTGTGACACAATTAGGCAGGCAGGAAGTATGGTAAGTGGTCTGGTAAGTACCACACAGTACCACACTTCTCAAAGTGTGGTCCCTGGACCACCAGCAGCAGCAGCAGCAGCAGCAGCATCCTGCCACTTGTTAGAAGTGAAAATTATTGGGCCCCTTTCCAGACCTAGAGAATCAGAAACAGGCCAGGCATGGTGGCTTACGCCTGTAATCCCAGAGATTTGGGAGGCCGAGGCAGGTGGATCACTTGAGGTCAGGAGTTCAAGACCAACCTGGCCAACATGACAAAACCCCATAGCTACTAAAATACAAAAATTAGCAGGGTGTGGTGGCACATGCCTGTAATCCCACCTACTTGGGAGGCTGAGGCAGGAGAAGCACTTGAACCCAGGAGGCGGAGGTTGCAGTGAGCCGAAATCACGCCACTGTGCTCCAGCCTGGGCAATAGAGCAAGACTCCATCTCAAAAAAAAAAAAAAAAAGAGAGAGAGAATTAGAAACTGTGGGTGACATCCATAAATTTGTGTTTTTATGCCCTCCAGATGATTCTGATGCCTCCTAAAGTTTGGGAACCACTATAATAGAGAAATCTATGTTGAACTGAAAATGGCAAGGCTGGCACTGTCTTAGAGACTTAACTGATTTCAAGTTATATTAAACTCAAGACATAAAGCAGGTTATGCTTCCTAAAACAACACTCCGAATCATAGTTTTTTTCTTTTAAAGAGACAGGGTCTCGCTCTGTCACTCACACTGGAGTGCAGTGGTGCAATCATAGCTCACTGCAGCCTCAAACTCCTGGGCTCAAGCTATCCACCTACCTCGATCTCCCGAGCAGCTGAGTAGCTGGGACTACAGGCACATGCCACCGTGTCCAGCTAATTAAAAAAAATTTTTTTTTAGACAGAGGATCTTGCTTTGTTTCCCAGGTTGGTCTCGAACTCCTGGCTTCAAGTGCTGGGATTATAGGCATGTTGGCCATTCACTGCCCCCACCTGTAGTTTTCCTTGGTATTATCCTTTTAGCACCTGAAAACAAAAAAAATTTCAGTATATATAAGATACTCCACTAAGACCAAACTGTGGAGATGGCCATGTCCGCCTTCCCTATACAGAGATACTTGGCCTAGAGGGGGAACCAACCACATGTCATCAGCTCCTGCCTTCACTGCTCTATGCTTCGTGGTGGCCCTTAATACTTGGGCAAGAGACCTATTACTCAACCTCAGTTTCCACTCATTGTAAAATCAAAGGCAGCAGGAACCTCAAACCACAGGCCCAACTTTCTAGCCAGGTCTGCAGAGCTTCTTCAGAAGCCAGGGTCAGAATTAGGTGTGCTTCTGCTCCCAGCTGTGGGCTTGTGAGTGTAGAATGGGAACACCCTCATCCCGCCTTCCACTGTGGCTTCTTCCTTAAGGGCCCAATGCTGGATCTGACTCAGCTATGGAGGGTGAGGAGCAGAGGGACAGTGGCCGTTGGTGGTGGCAAGGGGGAAGTGATAAAGGGAAACGCGGGGGTTGGTGGCAACAGCAGAAGTGATGACTGGCAGCACATGATGTGGTGAAGGGATAATGGCGTGACTGTCACACCCCACCATGACAGGAGGCTTGTTTGCCACACCTTTATCCAGATCCATTCAAGGGACAGGCAGATTAGGGTTGCTGGTTTAAAAGTGATTAAAAGGCCGGGCGCAGTGACTCACCCCTGTAATCCCAGCACTTTGGGAGGCAGAGGCAGGCAGATGGCTTGAGCTCAGGAGTTCGAGACCAGCCTGTCTCTAAAAAAATTTTTTTTAATTACTTGGGCATAATGGAGCATGTCTGTGGTCCCAGCTACTCAGGAGGCTGAGGCAGACAGCATCACTTGAACCCAGGATACAGAGATTGCAGTGAGCCGAGATCATGCCACTGTACTCCAGCCTGGGTGATAGAGCAAGACCCTGTCTCAAAAAAAAAAAAAAAAAAAAGTGATTACAGGCCTAACAGAAAGTAAGGTTGGTGATGCAGACCTGTGAACAAATCTCTCCAAGTCTGGCTGCTGTGCTACCTGTGTCAAAAATCACCAGAGGTAATTGTTAAGGCTGCAGCCTCCTGAACCCCCACCTCAAAACTCCTGAATGAGCATTCCTTTTTTATTATTATTTTATATTTTACTTTAAGTTCTGGGATACATGTGCTGAACGTGCAAGTTTATTACATAGGTATACATGTCCATGGTGGTTTGCTGCACCTATCAACCCATCATCTAGGTTTTAAGCCCCACATGCATTAGGTATTTGTCCTAACCCTCTCCCTCCCCTTGCCTCCCACCCCATGACAGGCCCCGGTGCGTGATGTTTACCTCCCTGTGTCCATGTGTTCTCATTGTTCAACTCCCACTTATGAGTGAGAACATGCGGTGTTTGGTTTTCTGTTCCTGTGTTAGTTTGCTAAGAATGATGGTTTCCAGCTTCATCCATGTCCCTGCAAAGGACAGGAACTCCAGAATGAGCATTTCTGAGGGGGTACAATCTAGAAATTTGCACACTAAACAAGCTCTTCATGGGATTCTGATACAGGTGGTTCTTAAGATCTCGCTTTCAGAAAACCACCCGAACATAATTTTGTTGCTTGGAAATTTGAAGTTGCTTGTCCTTCAACGTTGACTCTATGCGAAGAACTGCAGAAGACACATAGTAAATCTTAAGATATAGTCCCTTAAACAGAAATTAACCATAAGTATTATTAGGAGGAAGAGCAGTAGTTGTGATAAATAAACAAAACACTAAACTGCAACAAGGTAGAATGAGGGAGGAAAAATAGCAATGAAAGTTTATGGACATTAACATGAGAAAAGTTAAAACTCAGGGTTTAGGAAGGGATTGGGAAGGAGGTGACAGTTCAGACTTCTTAAATAACTTTTTTCCTTAAAACAATACATGTGTAACAGTGGTTTATGTTCCTTGCAGACATCTGAGATCATTCTTGGAGGAATGAAGAGAGGATTTCAACAGGTGGAGCAGGAAGGGGAAAGGACAGGATTCCAGGAGGAGGGAAAAACATAGGCACTGATGTGTGTTGACTAGTTTCTGTCATCTCTGGAATTTGCTCTTAGTAAGAATCCTCAAGTGCCTTAAAGTTAGGACCTTAGGGAATTGTGTTCTCTTTCAGGCTAGCCAAGGCTAATTTATATTTTTGGGGTCCAGTGATTTCTTATAATGTTTCCTGGTTCCACAGTGTATATAAAATTAAGATATTAAATTATCAAATGATAATAAAACACTATGCTGCTTTAGGGGAAGGAGTACAGATGTCTGCAGTTCACTTTGAAAGGCATCCAGGAAATAAGGTGATAGAAGGATGGATAGAGGGATAGTTAGAAAATAAACAAGTTTATTAAAATGTTAACAGTAGAATCCAGGAAATGCATATAAAGCTGTGCCTTGTAAAAATCCTTTCAACTTTGCTGTGTGTTTGAATTTTTTCACAATAAAATGGGGGTAGGATGTTCTGCTTCTGCAGGTCATGTGATTCTGAGCAAATCTCCGCTTAGCTCCCCTCAGCTTCACTTTGCCATTACTTTTAAGGGCAAAAACTGCAATTATTTTTGCACCAACCTAATGGTTAATCTGCAAGGTCCTGTCCAGTTCCCAAATTCTCTCTTATTCCCTCTTCTCAGACAGGGAACACAGGGGTTACTATCACAGAGAATCAGTCCTCTAACCTACCATGACTTAGCTCTGCTAATAAAGGTAGTTAATCTTCCTTATGGCATGGCAGGAATGACCTAACTTGGACCCAGACAGTGTCAAACTGCTGTCTGTGGTTCTAGAGCAGGTGCCAGGCGAGTCAGACCTTGAAATTTGTTTTGAAACTGACCACCTGTTACGGTAATTGTGTGGCTGTTTTCCTGGCTTATGGGATTTTACTTCAGCTGTTGTTCTCAGGCGAGAGTTTATTTCCTCTAGGAATCACTCAGTTCACTTGCCCTAAACTTAGAATTTGAGTGTAGGGATCTTCCGGAGACTGAGTCAACTATGCAAATCTGAATCTTCTGTCAAAAATCCTGACGTTACCTGCAGACTTGAGTAACAAATTTTAAGGGAAAAAGTGAGAATCCTCTTTCAAGTCTTTTGTTACAGATAAAACGTCTTCTGATTTTGCAGGGAGAAGGAGCTAAAGGATTAAATTTATGGTTGCTCCTCATTTTTGTTCCTGGCTAACAGAGAGCAAGCATTGTGCTGAGTCAGCACTTTCCTGGCATTCACCACCTCGCTGAAAATTCTCGCGCCCATAAAACTTTACTGCAAGCTACAACTTAACCAAGAATAAGTCAATTTTTCCCTGATAGTTAGAAGGGAATGCCACAATTATGGAACTAGAATGGATCTTACTGATTAACTAGTTCAATCCTTCATATTAGAATTGAAGCAAGTAAAGTTCTGTGATATTATTATAAAGAGACTTGACCAAGATCATAAATCTTGTTCAGGGCTGAGATAGAAATCTCCTTATGTTGCAGAATGCGCTCATATAAAGGGAAAAATAATAAAAGCAGCTTAAAAAGCTCTGCTTATGAATATCGAGTTATTTTCTTAAAAAAATTAAAAAAAAAAAAAAAGCTATGGTGTTCTAGTTTCCTACTGCCACCTAACAAACCACCACAAAACAGAGTGGCTTCAAACAACAATTTATTATTCCCTGCCATGGTTCTGTGAGAGAGAATAATACTAGGCTCCCGCAGGCAGTTCTCACTCGGGGTGAGCAGTGCGGCTGCATCAGATGGTAGCTGGGGCTGGGCATCTAGGATGGCTCCTTCACCCACATGTCTGGTGCCTGAACTGGGGATGGCTGGAACAACGCGGGGGCTGGCCAGATGTCTCTCCATGTAGACAGTTTGGGTTTCATACAGGAAAGAACACTTGCGCAGAATCATGAAAAACAAGAGGGAGTTTGCCATACACGGGAGATGGGAAAAGGAAAATCAATAGAATAGACACAGCACGTGCAAAGGCATGGAAGCAGAAAACATCACCAAGAAGGGAAAGCAGCTTTAGACTGAGAATGCAGTGCCTCCTCCCTCAAAAAGAGCCAAAATGGAGGTAATTCTAATGGGGAAAAGAAAGTCGTTGAGGCTGGGAGCGGTGGCTCATGCCTGTAATCCCAGCACTTCAAGAGGCCCAGGCAGGCAGATCACCTGAAGTCAGGAGTTCAAGACCAGCCTGGCTAACATGGTGAGACTCTGCACCTACTAAAAATACAAAAA
This sequence comes from Rhinopithecus bieti, assembly GCF_001698545.2. Taxonomy (NCBI): domain Eukaryota; kingdom Metazoa; phylum Chordata; class Mammalia; order Primates; family Cercopithecidae; genus Rhinopithecus; species Rhinopithecus bieti. The sequence continues at coordinate 999,696 of NW_016809075.1, forward strand.
TTAGCCAGGCGTAGTGGCGCATGCCTGTAGTTCCAGCTGCTCAGAAGGCTGAGGCAGGAGAATCACTTGAACCTGGGAGGCAGAGGTTGCAGTGAGCCGAGATTGTGCCACTGCCCTCCAGCCTGGACAACAGAGCAAGATCCTATCTTGAAAAAAGAAAGAAAGAAAGAAAGAAAGTTGTTGAATATTGCAAGGGAACGCTGAAGGAAAATAATGTTCCAAAGTGAGTACCATCTTGGGGTGAAGTTCCCCTTCATTATTTGAAACCTCACAGTTTTGTTAGAAATTGAAACTTCTGCTGGGTAGCAACTGAACTCCCTGAAGCTCTGTTCTTTCGATTTTTTCACTGCCAGAGAGAAGGGTCCTTTCTGCCTCGTGAAGGTAATAGAAACTTTTCCAGACCTAACGTTGACATAGATGTGTCATGTATCTCAGAAATTAAAATGGAAAACTCTTTTTTTTTTTTTAAGTGAAAGCAGTTTGATAGCACTGAAGCATAGAGCCAAAAGGAAGAGGAGAAGTACCGATGAAGGGACCATTTTGGAACCCATCGTGGCACCCCAAGCAAGAGATGATGAGGGTTTGAGCTGGAGTTGAGCAGAGATGAAGTAAGGGGTGGTGATTTGAGAGCAATCTAAGGAGTATAATGAAATGACTGGTTAGCTCTCCAGAGACAGGATGGAATCCAGAAACTGCCTATATTCCTGGCTAAGATGACACAGTGGGTGATATATATAGTCATTAGCTGATAGAGTGTAACCAGGAAGAAGAATGGATGGGGTGGGGAAGAAAGTAATGAATTTGGACATACTGAGATGAAGATGCCCGCAGATCATCTAGAAGAGAACTGTTCCATATGCAGTTCAGTGTGTAGGCCTAGAGCTGGGGGAGCTGGGGCAGGAGAAGAGATTTGGGAGTTATTTGCCCATTTGGAGAAGTATTTTTAAAAGTTATTGATTTTAGGCCGGGCACAGTGGTTCACGCCTGTAATTCCAGCATGTTGGGAGGCCAAGGCAAGTGGACCCCTTGAGCCCAGGAGTTTGAGAGCAGCCTGGACAACATGGCAAGACTCAGTCTCTACAAAAAAAAAAACGTTTTTTAAAAATTAGCCAGGACTGGGCACAGTGGCTCGCACCTGTAATCCCGGCACTTTGGGAGGCTGAGGCAGGTGGATCATCTGAGGTCAGGAGTTCGAGACCAGCCTGGCCAACATGGTGAAATCCCGTCTCTACTAAAAATACAAAAATTAGCCTGGCATGGTAGTGCATGCCTGTAATCCCAGCTACTCAGGAGGCTGAGGCAGAAGAATCACTTGAACCCGGGAGGCAGAGGTTTCAGTGAGCCGAGATCGCGCCATTGCACTCCAGCCCGGTTTGAGACTCCATCTCAAAAAAAAAAAAAAAAAAAAGAAACCAGGGGGGGAGGGGAAATCCTGTAGTTCCAGCTACCCAGGAAGCTGAA
>NW_016809075.1:1001191-1022646 GCF_001698545.2 Rhinopithecus bieti
AAAAAAAAAAAAAAAAAAAGTAGCCAGGTGTGGTGGTGAACTCCTGTAGTTCCAGCTACTCAGGAAGCTGAGGTTGGAAGATCGCCCCCAGAGAGTGAGGATGCAGTGAGCCAAGATGGTGCCACCACACTCTAGTTTGGGCAACACAGTGAGGCCCTGTCTCAAAAAAAAAAAAATTTTTTTTAATAACAAATAAAAATTCCTGTATCACAAACTAACCAGGAAAACCTGCCACACCTTAGTTGCTGTCCATTTAGTTGGTTCTATACACAACTAAATTATATACAAAGAAACAGTCCATTGTTACAGTTTGATTCTCCCTGGTTTACAACAGTAGCAAGTAGGGTTAGGGTCTAATAAAGGTGAAAGAATTACTGCCAGTTTGGTTTAACTATTTTCACTAAAAGATATTAAAGGTCAGTGTCATTCCTTATCAGTACTTACTCTTCTCAAGACTCTCCAAGAGCACGCCTTAGGAATGAGGGGCTATCAGTTCTGGTATCGATTCCACTGTTTCCTGTTGCAATTGGTTCTCAAACTTTAAAAAGTTTTAGAATGTCCTAGGGAGCTTTTCTTTTCTTTTTTCTTTTTCTTTTCCAGAGCCCCAGCCCCAGTGATTCTGATTCAGTAGGTCTACGGTAGAGCCCAGGTATCTGCAATTTTAACAAGCATTCCAAGTGATTCTGATAAAGCAAGTATTACCAGCACAAATGGAATCATTTCCTAGGGCTCAATTTCTTCATCTATAAAGGGAAAATAATGACACCTGCCACACCTATTCTCAGGGCTTTTGTGAAGTCCAGAACAACAGTGATATATGTAAAAGAGCCTTGAATACTGTGGGTTCTCCACACTGGCAAGATGTTGGTATTGTGTGGGACAGTGCATCAGAATTACCTGGCAGGCTCCTTAAAACATGGATTGGTGAACCCTATTGCCAAGATCTCTGGTTCAGTCGGTCTGTGGTAAAGGCCCAAGAATTTGCCTTTCTATCAAGTTCCTAAGAGATATTGATGCAACTGCTCAGGGGACCAGGTTTGATATTCTCATCTGGGCCCCCAGAAGCACTGGTCTCAGGTTAATCAACTGAAAGCTGTCAGATTGGTTCAGAGGGTGACATATTTTACCTTAGAATTGTCTGGGCCTAGGTTCTCAATGTTCATGATTCCCAAAACTGTATTCATTTATCCAATAAACATTAATTCAGCACCTTTGATGTGCCAGGCACTCTTCTGAACACTGGACGCACAACCCTGAATAAAATAGACCCAAAAATGAAAGAATAAAATTACTTCAGATAACAGTAAGTGCCATAGAAATATAAAACAGGGTAATGGAATAGACAGTAGCTGGGTTGGAGGTAGTTCTTCATATAGAGGGGTCAGGAAAGCATCCTCAAAGGAAGTAACTTTTTTTTTTGAGACAGGGTCTCTGAAGCCTCCTGAGTAGCTGAGACCACTGGTGTGCGCCACTTCACCTGGCTAATTTTTGTATTTTTTGTAGAAATGGCATTTCGCCATGTTGCCCAGGCTCGTCTCAAACTCCTGAGCTCAAGTGATCGCCCACCTAGACCTCCCAAAGTGCTGGGATTGCAAGTGTGAGCCACCGCTCCCGGCCAGAAGTAACAGTTAAGCTGAAATAAAAGAGTCAGCCATACTAGATGGGGCAAGAGCACTCCAGGCAGAGAGAACAGCAAGTCCAAAGGCTTGGAGGCCAGAACGAGAAAGACTAGTGGGGCTGGAACTAGTGGGGCAGATCTGTACAGATCAAGCCTTCCTAAACTAACGTGCATGCAAATAGCCAAGGATCTTGTTAAAATGCTAATTCTGATTCAGTAGTCATAGGATGGCGCCTGAGATTCTGCACTTCTCATAAGAAGATGCTGCTGTTCTGCTACTGGAATCCAGATCACACTTTCAGTACCAAGAGCCATAGAAGATGCTAGGAAGCAAATAGACTCCATCCTCCTTCAATCAGGGAAAAGTACAAATAAAAGATAAAGGCAATGGGGGAAGATAGGGGCCGAGGAAAAAATCATCATGTTGGGGAACCATGGACACTAAAAATTACCTTTCAGGATGATCTATAGTGTCCTTTTCAGCATACAGCTCAAAGGATTAAAAGATTGTCACCGAAATGAGGAACCTAAATAAAATAGTTTACTCAGAAGTGGCTGCATAGGTTTCCAAAGTGGGTTTGTCTGCTCACAGTTAAGTGCTGCTGCTTTCTTAAACCCCACTAGAACTGCTTGCAAAACAAATGACTGTTTCTACAACCTCTTTAACCTTCTATGACTCTCTATGGCTATTGCCTGCCACTGCCTTCCTCGAACATTCTCTATTCCTGTTAACCAATGTTGCTGACCCTTCTCCCTTCCTCTGCCATGTAAGGGCCCAGGACTTGGGTGGGGTAAGAGGGAAACATAGGCCTGAGGATAACAGGGGGAAGAAGGCATTTCAGAGCCTGCCTGTTGCCTCTGCAGTACTGCCTGGAGTGCAGCCATAAAAATATAGCCAGAGTCTGCTTCCCTTCCTCCATACTCTTCTAGGGGTTGGGGTGGGAACTGAGTAGTCTTACCTTATAAGCCATATGGCTATTTCTTTTAAGAAATGATCTCCCTAGAATGCAGCCAGAAGCCCAGAACAGTAAAAAAAAAAAAAAAAAAAAAAATCTTAAAATCGGATGCCTCTTTGTATAAACTTCTATACCACACGATAGATCCCTTGTTTGTTATCATAAGCATGTTTCCCCAAAATTTCCTGTTTTTTAGATGATTTGTGAATTGAAAATTCTGTCTGTGAAAGGAAAGCCACATTATTGAAGCCCCAAACAATAGAATGACTATGGCTTTAATCCTTTGAATAAGGCTTTGTTTCCCATTGACTGAAAACTTCCTAAAGGAAGAAAAGCTAGGAACATTCAGGAAGGATTTGTATTTTATTTTACAACGGTTTTGTGAAAGGGGAAAATCATCTGGAGGCCTTAGACTCCCTTTCCTGGTTGATGGGTATCCGAACACACAGCCGTGCTGGGAGCTGGCTGCAGATGGTGGCTCCTGCCCAGCAAACACTTCCCCACCCCACTGCCAACTTTGTTTCCTTATTGTTGTGCTGACACCAACAGACGTTCATCCTGAGCCAGAGTTTCACATATTCCCGGGCATGACTAGGAACAGGTGCACCCAGTCTATCTCAATTTACTTGCATAGATCAAAAACGTTTCCCTAATATATTCCACAAGGCTTACATTGCATACTTCTTAATTTATGAATTCCCTGTTAATAAAGTGATATCATAATAATTGAAAAAATAGTCATCAACCATTGAACTCTTAAATTACTTTCAATTACACTCCCCCTTGACTGTGTTTTCATTTACTTTACATATCAACAATTATTTTCTTTTAAAATAAAGTGAAATCAATGAGCTGAATCCTCCTTACAGTTTGAGGAAGAGGTCTGTGGATAAAAGAAGCTGCTTTAGCCGGGCACAGTGGCTCATGCCTGTAATCCCAGCACTTTGGGAGGCCGAAGAGGGTGGATCACCTGAGGTCGGGAGTTTGAGACCAGCGTGACAAACATGGAGAAACCCTGTCTCCACCAAAAATTCAAAATTAGCTGGGCATGGTGGCGCATGCCTGTAATCCTAGCTACTCAGGAGGCTGAGGCAGAAGAATCGCTTGAACCTGGGAGGCAGAGGTTGTAGTGAGCCGAGATCATGTCATTGCACTCCAGCCTGGGCAACAAGAGTGAAAATCCGTCTCAAAAAAAAAACAAAAACAACGCTGCTTTAAATCCCCAAATGCTGATGTGGCCATTCCTGCTTTGCACAGATTCTATGCCAGAGGCATAAATTATGGAGCTCAGTTCACGGGCTGTCAGGCCCCATTGCAGAAGTCAAAAGGGCCTCTTGGACACCTGCCCCTTCTGAGTGATACCATCCTCATTTATAAATCCCCACTGAATGTGGAATACCACACACACCCTCTTACGGTCAACAACCCTTAGGGTTTTGCCTCAGGTATGTCTCTGGGGACATAATTTAGAGATTCATCATCCTGAGAATTATGTTTCAGGTACCTAATCCTAATTATAGGTCTACTCCATAAGCGACTTCCCAGAGACAGAAGGTGCAGCTGAGGTTAGGCCTGGGTCTTTGTTAGCTGTAATTAGAGAAGGCAATACCTCTTTGTCCACGTGGTCCTATCTTTACCACATTACCTGTACTGGTGGGAACAGCCAGCCTCACCACTCTGTTAGGGACACATTGGAGAAAAGAGACCAGTCCTTGGCTGAGAAAGACAGGATCCATTTTTCCAGTGCTTTCCAAAGCAGCATCCACTTTGTTTTAAGTCAGGGAAGGCCTTCAAATTACTTTCAGTAGAAGATTTAAAAGAATGTTTCTGTTTAGGGTTTTTCAGTCTTTTGTCCAAGGACTCTTCCATCTTTTGTCCAACCACAGAATCCTTTGAGAGTCTGTTGATAATTATGAATCACTCCCCCTCAAAAATGCACATATGTGTAGACACAAACAATGTTGCATGCAATTTCAAAAAGTTGACGGACCCCTGGAAACCCATAAGCCTCAGATTAAGAGCATTTAATCAAGATTCAGACACTTTTTAAATTTATAGAAGTTGTGAATTTATAGAAGTTGAAAGCAGAAGAGCTATTAAATGCTCCAAAGCATTTAAAGTATAAAACTAAAATAAGAAAGTAAAAAGAGAAGCGATTAAAAGATAGCATTTTTCTAAAACAGATCACGGGTTGTCTTTCTTCCTCAGCAAACATTGTACAGCAGAGCATGAAACACCAGCTTTACCCTTTGCAGCTTACATGCTAAGACTACATGGTATGTTAATGGTCTCATAGATTCACAATATATTCTATGTTTGTAATTAATAGCTACACTGATGGTTGCCTGGTACATATGAGGCCAAGGGTTTTGACTATAGGATTACTTATTGTTCACAACAAGAACACAGGGTAAATATCACTAACCCATTCTACAGCCAAGGACACTGAGAATCTGAGAAGAAAACAGCTTTCCCAAGGCCACACAGCAATTAAGCAGCAGAGACGGAACTCTGACCCAGGGCTGTCTGTCTCCAAAGGCCTTGTTCTTAATACAACCTGAGAATGCAGGCCTACTGAATTTTATAGTTAGCGTTTAAAATTTTCCTTCAGAGTCCTTGGGGCAGTTATCAGGCAAATAGGAAGCAGGAGAACTTCAAGGGCTGCTTGAAGCAAAATCACACGCTTGGCAGTGACAGCTCCAGGATGTCCGCCTAGGAGGGATCTGAAGGCCATAGGGGGCTTGCCTTAAGGCTGCAATTGCAATTGCGTAGCGAGCACAGAGACTTTCCTCCCCTTCAAGTCAGATGGCACAGTTTTGGCAGCCACAGCCCATGCTATTAGAAGAAGCTGCCCTCTCCATCAGCGGGTGGTTGGAGAGTTGTGTCTGAGCTCCCACCTAGCTCTCATGCCTGAGATGTGCAGATAGCTCCGCCCACCCCTGCCCTGCCTGGGCCCTCCATCAGTTCTGCTTCTCTGCCCGCTCTGCACCCTCAGCCTGTCACTCTGCTGCCCTCTGTGGTGGCCACACAGGGATGAGAAACCTGGGAAAACCAGTCAAACACTCTATCCTACCCCGAACTGTGAATGTGGGAATAGTCAATTTAGACTTTTCTATCATTAGAGTTTTCTAAATGTAACTGGAGCATGGGACACAGCCTGGAACCTAGAATAAAGGAAGGAGGCAATCAAAGCCTTAGAGAATTTCCTTAACTCAAGTAGGGCCAGGCATGGTGGCTCACCTGTATAATCCCAGCACTTTGGGAGGCCAAGGGAGGAGGATCTTTTGAGCCCAGGAGTTCAAGTTTACAGAGAGCCATGATCATACCACTGCACTCCAGCTTGTGTGACAAAGCAAGATCCTTACTCAAAAAGGTTTTTTAAAAAAATTAAAATAAGCTTGAGACATTATTTATGGGAGGCAGGATATCACAGTAGCTAAGCATGTGGCTCTGGGGTCTGATGCTTGGGTTCTGATGGTGATTCGACCCACTTACTGTTTTACCAGTTACTTTGCCTCTCTGTGCCTTAGTTGTTTTATCTGTAAAATGGAAATAATACTGCCTAGCTCGAAAAAGTTGTTCTAAAAATTGTTTAGACTGAAAAAACCTAAACAGAAACATTCCTTTAAATCTTCTTCTACTGAAAGTAATTTGAAGGCCTTCCCTGACTTAAGACAAAGAGAATGCTGCTTTGGAAAGCACTGGAAGTGGTTCCTGTCTTTCTCAGCCAAAAGTTGTTCTAAAAATTAAATATGTGAATAAATATATTATATTTAAAACAGTGCCTGGCACATCATAAGCATTCAAAAAGTCTTAATTAGTATTGTGATCATTATTTGGCCACTTTCATAGTCACTGATGAGTGAACCACTTTGTCCACAGAGCTAAAATGATTGTGAAAACCCAGAAAGTAAGTTGTATTTCCCTGCAGAGGTTTGAGGGTGATGAGGTGAGCAAGTGAACGTGGTGCAAGGCCTCAAAACCAAGCTGAGTAAAGGAGCCCCAGTGTTTCAGTCAGGTATTGCTGTATAACAAACCACCTCCCAATGTACTGGTTTAAAACAGCAGTTTATTATTTCTTATGATTCTGTGGGTCGATCAGGCAGTTCTAGTTTGTAGAATGTTGGCTAGGGCTCCAATGGGCTGGAACACTCAAAATGGCCTCATTCACATTCCAACTGGGAGCTCAGCTGGGGTTGCTGGCCAAAGTCCTCGGTTATCCTCCATCAGGTCTTGTCAAACGGCTCTGGAGCTTCCTCACAGCTTGGCAGATGGTTCCAAGAAAGAACACTCTAAGACATGAAGGCAGAAGCTGAAGAATTTTTAAGGCCCAGCCTTGGAGATTGTATTATATTGCTCAAAATAGGTCATAGGCTAGTCTAGATTCAAAGGGAGTGAATCTAGACTCTACTTCTTGATGAGGGAGTGGCACAGTCACACTGCAAAATAACATATGGGATGAGAGATATTGTGGCAACCATCTTTGGAAACACGATCCACCATAGCTACCGGAAGAGAGAGGAATCAGATTTTCCTACCAAGGTTTGGATTGAATGACTCAAATGGGAAGACCAATCCGAGTTTGGATCACAAAGTTACCTACTAAAATGAAGAAGTAAATGGAACTAAAAGTTTTTAATTTAGCACAACTTGTTTATACGTGACTTAAATAGGATTATTCTTCAGAATATTAAAAATAGTTCCTTTAGGTCAAAAATCACATGGAGAGGTCAGGCGTGGTGGCTCACGCCTGTAATCCCAGCACTTTGGGAGGTCGAGGCAGGTGCATCACCTGAGGTCAGGCGTTCGAGACCAGCCTGGCTAACATGTTGAAACCCCATCTCTACCAAAAACACAAAATAAGCGGGGAGTAGTGGCGCACACCTGTAGTCCCAGCTACTCAGGAGGCTGAAACAGGAGAATCACTTCAACCCGGGAGGCAGAGGCTGCAGTGAGCCTAGATCACGCCACTGCACTCCAGCCTGGGCAAGACAGAGTGAAACTCCGTCTCAACATACATACATACATACCTACATACATACATACAATCAGAACCATAAATGAAAATAGAAAAAAAAAGACATTAGGCTGGAGAAAATAATTATCAGTAAGGTGCCTTTCTAAAAGTAAAAACTTTTCCTTAAAAGGTAGATGATAAAACCACATACTCCCTGATAGTGACAATGGTAACCTTATAGTGAAAACTGAAGGGTACGGTGTTAAAGTGAACAAAGCAGAAAACCATAAAAAGAGGCTGAGTGAATAGGAAGAGTCAGACAAGAGCCCCATGAGAGTCTTGAAATTGCTATTGCTGAGGTTTTGATTTTTCCCTACCTCCTCACACATGTAGAATTCTTTTTAAAGTGTGATATACTTTATATTTGTATTTTACATTATAATTTATTGGGGTTGGGGGGTTAACATCATTTATAAAATTTCTGAATATGGCTGCAGTCATACATGGATTTACAAAATAAGACTGGAGATAATCTCACCAAATGAACTATGATTTACCTTGAACGTTCCAGTTCTCCATAATTACAAAAGGTGTGGTCTTTAAGATTCATTAGAGATGGATAATGTTAAAAAAGGAAAAAGCAGAAAGACTTTGATAGATTTTTGAATAGTGGGGAGAAGAGAAAGCAATAAGAAATGGCACCAAGATTTTGGGCCTCGGTGATAAATGAATGGTTATGTTTCCTAGAGTGATTGAGAAGGTGAGTAGAAGGAAAGAGAATTGCATATTGCAAGGCGGAATTACAAAAACAACAAGTTTGGGACTGAAAGACTATATTAAGGGAAAGTAGCAGCCATCCAGCATTTTCATAACATCCTGATGTCCCTGGCTCACTTCTATTTGGGATAGGGGCCCCACTCGTTCTCATTTTATGAGACTATAACTTTTTAGTATTCATTTTACTGTTTGCCATTTATTGAGTTGTTTCTACCCAGTGTGTTTACAACTCACATAAAATACTGAAGACAATCAAATATACAGAAACAAGGCTGGGAAATGCAACTTGCCCAGTGAAAATGTCATTAGTATCTAGTGGCAGCTGCATACTGTAAAACCATTGGCATCACCTCAGATAAAAGGCAGATGAAAAACAAGGGAAATGACTATCTAGATACCTTGATGGAAAACTGTTTTTAATAGAAGGTGGTTTTAAATAGGCTGTCAGCAAAAGAGGATAAGTTGTCCAAGTGAGAAACTAGACAATCCATCAAGAACAGAATGCAGAGGAGAAAAAGGTAAAGTTCTCATGGGAACAGGATATAAAGTTGATGACAAAGGGCCTTCATAGGGAATGAAGAGCGACATAACAATGTGTGCCATGTATTACTTGCATAAACTCCAAAGAACTTGGCATAATTTACATTTCCCATATCACAATCATAAACCAGGAAGTAAGAAAAAAGAGTGCCAAGCAGCCAAAAGAGGTGGAGTATTCAACTTCACTCAAGGGAGTTAAGGGAGTTCTCAGGTCCTCGCTTTACCAATAATTCCAATAAGCTTGGCTATCCGTCTCTCCAAACCCAACCACTCCAAGTGAGATGCAGATTCAACAGTTACATGTTACGTATCTCAACAGTAGCTCACACTTGTTGAGCATTCACTACGCATCAGGTACTGTTCTAAATTATATTTAGAGGGACCTATTTATCACCATAGCAACCTAAGAGGTAGGGACTAGAATTATCCTCATTCTACAGACAATGAAGTTGAAACACAGAAAAGTTTTTAAAACTACCTACCAATCACGTAGCTGGGAAGTGGTAGAGTCAGGATGTGAACCCAGGCTAGGCAGGTTCACTATATCCTTAACAACTAGGCCAGCCCTGCCCATAACAATCACCTATTGGGCTTTTAAAACAGTTTGCTGGGCTTCACCCTGAGAGTTTTCGATTCAGTAGGTCTGGGATGGGGCCAGAGACTTTACATTTCTAACAAGTTCCCAGGTGTATCCGTTTGCTCGGACTGCCGTAACAAAGTATCATATACTGGGTGTTATTTAACAGAATTTATTTTCTCACAGTTCCAGAGGCTAAAAGTTTGAGATCAAGATGTTGGCAGGGCTGATTTTTTTCCCAAGGCCTCTATTACTGGCTTGTAAACGGCCCTCTTCTCCCTGTGTCTTCACATAACCTTCCCTCCTGTCTGTGTGTATCTGCGTCCTATTTCCCTCTTCTACAGACACCATTCATATTGGATTAGGGCTGACCCCAATTACTTCTTTCTAATTTAATTACCTCTTTTAAGACCCTCTCTCCAAACACAGTCACTGTCTGAGATATTGGGTGGTTCCAACACATGAATTGCGGAGGTGGAGGTGGGACTACACCTTTAGCCCATAACACCAGGTGATGCTGATGTTGACATGCTGGTCCAGGGACCACAATTTGAGAACCACTGAAATCAGCAAAAGTAGGTGCCATGGACTGTTTTCTCTTTCAATTATTATGTCTTTTAATGCTTATATGAGAAAACACCATGACTCTTATTTTCTTGACAAAATTGAGGATCCAAGATGTCAAATGACTCTCTTCAAATCACACAGCTAATGTAGTGGACACAGCTGCCTATCCACTCAGCATCCATTCTTATCCTTCCTCCTTCCTAACAGAATCTGGTTTTATTTAGATGTCCACCCCTCTCCCAGGTATACATGTGCTTCAGTGGAGGAAACACTCCCAACTCACCCCCAAAATCCTGAGGTAGGCCTGATTGCCTACTGATCCCATTTCCCTTACCAGTAACTAGTTTGAACACTCACATGTGTTTGGCCACTTCTGGCCAATCAGGTGTTAAGGAAAGCTGGATACAGAAATGTTAAGGAACGGTTTCTATGTTTAAGAGAGAGGCACGGCCGGGCACAGTGGCTCAAGCCTGTAATCCCAGCACTTTGGGAGGCCGAGACGGGCGGATCACGAGGTCAGGAGATCGAGACCATCCTGGCTAACATGGTGAAACCCCGTCTCTACTAAAATACAAAAAAAAAAACTAGCCGGGCGACCTGGCGGGCGCCTGTAGTCCCAGCTACTCGGGAGGCTGAGGCAGGAGAATGGCGTGAACCCGGGAGGCGGAGCTTGCAGTGAGCTGAGATCATGCCACTGCACTCCAGCCTGGGCGACAGAGCGAGACTCCGTCTCAAAAAAAAAAAAAAAGAGAGAGAGGCACGGGAAAGTACGAGGTGTGTCTCCTTCCCTGATGTTGTCAAGACTAAATGTGATGCCTGAACTTGCTGCAGCTGTCTTGCTACCAACCTGAGGGTGAAGCCTCCAGAGCTGAGAGAAGGAAAGAACTGCTTGGTCCTTGATGACATTGCTGAATGCATGGATCAACCAAACCTGGACTCTCATTTTTCCCCAACTTCCTACTGGATGAGCAATACATTACTGTTTGAAATAGTCTGAGTCAGGGTTTCTCTTATTCGCAGCCAAAGGCATCCCACCTGATTCAGCTGGTAAATAGGGGTGTTAAGATTTGAATTACATGCAGGCACAAGAGAAGTAATAGCTAAATTCAACATGACAGCAAGGCTGGAGCCAGAATGCATTTGCAATACAAGAACTCAACAAGCTTGGCAATATACAACAGGACAAATACTATGTGATTCCACTTATCTGAGATATCTAAAATAGTCAAAATCATGAAAAGAGAAAGTGGAATCTTGGTTGTCCAGGACTTCGGGGAGGGGAAATGCCAAACTGTTACTCCATGGGTGCAGGATTTCAGTTTTGCAAGATGAACAATTTCTAGAGATTTATTACACAACAATGTGAATATAGGTAACATTACTGAACTGTACACTTTAAAAGGTTAGACAATTTTATGTGTTTTGTCACAATTTTAAAAAAGCTTGGCAAACTAGAGTCATTCAGGATAGAGAAAGAATCCTACACACTTCAGAGGCCTTAAAGATGTTACCCTAGGTAGAGAACATTGGCCTCCTTGCTCCTCCCATCTTAAAGCCTTTACACTGGTTGTCTTCTTGCCTGGAACGCTCTTCCCCCAAATATGCACGCAGGCACATCTCTCAGTGCCTTCAAATCTTCAAATGTCACTTTCTCAGTGAAGCCTACCCTGACCACTATATTTAAAACTGCAACCTCACCTCCCCAGAACTCCTGTTTCTCTTAACTTGCTCAATTTTTTTTCATTTTCTCACGTTATATAATTTACTTATTATGTTACTTATCTTGTTATTTATTATCTGCCTCCATCTGCTAAAACATAAGATCCACAGGAACAGGGATCTTTATCTACTTTATTCTCTGATGTATCCCAAATGTCTAGACTAATGCCTGACACATAGTTCACTCTCAATAAATACTTGCCGAAAGAATGTATGAGCATTGGGACCAGGTGCGGCGGCTCATACCTGTAATCCCAGCACTCTGGGTGGCTGAGGCAGGTGGATCATTTGAGGTCAGGAGTTCAAGAACAGCCTGGCCAACATGGTGAGACCCTATCTCTACTAAAAATACAAAACTTAGCCAGGCGTACTGGTGCTCGCCTATAATCCCAGCTACTTGGGAGGCTGAAGCAGGAGAATCTCTTGAACCCAGGAGACAGAGGCTGCAGTGAGCCAAGATCATGCCACTGCACTCTACTCCAGCTGGGCAACAGAGTAAGACTCTGTCTCAAAAAAAAAAAGAATAAAGTATGAGCATTGGTCTAAATTTTGGTAACTATAGTCATCAGCCAGAAACTCTGTACACATTGAGGTTATAAAACAAGAAAAGTGACTTCTGCACTAAGATAGCACATCTAATCTTGCTCCTGCCCCTAATGCCACAAAAACTATAATCAAGAGGATGGGAGAACAGGAGAGGAGACAATACCCCCCAAAAATGCAGGAAGCCAGAAAGCAGCAGGTGGGCTAGTGGTAACCTACTTAGCAGATATGAAAAGCTGAATCCTAAGAGAGCAGTCAAGAAAGCTGAGAAGTGACCTCACTGATACCACAGAAATCACAAAAGACTCAAGACAAGCAGCACCAAATACCTCTGGAAATGGAGATGGGGCATGGGAATGATAATGACAATCTGGGGAAAGCTACACGAGAAGTCTGATCCCTGCAGCCCTCCATACTCCACTCTTTTGGCAAGAGTCCTCTCCTACCCTGACATGATGCATTCTCTAGAGAAGGTAAAAGGTGGATCTTTGACTTCAGGAACTGGGTGCTATCCCCAACTAGGGGAATTCGGTGACCAAATACATGTGGGATGCCAGATAGTCCCAGAACACTAGCAGTCAGACCTTTATTCTTCATGCAGCAGATCAGAAGAGTTTTTTCCCTGAACAATCTGACCAGCCGAAAGGAAAGATCTAAAGATACTGACACCCATCAAATGGCCCAACCAGAGCATCATACAGTAAAACCCACAAAGGACAAACCACATGGAAGAGCTCAGAGCTTCTAGTCAGCTTCTTAGTCTCCACTTTTTCTTTTCTTTTCTTTTCTTTTTTCTTTTGGAGACAGAGTCTTGCTCTGTCGCCCAGGCTGGAGTACAGTGGTGCCATCTTGACTCACTGCAAGCTCCATCTCCCGGGTTCACGCCATTCTCCTGCCTCGGCCTCCCAAGAGTAGCTGGGACTATAGGTGCCCGCCACCACTCCTGGCTAATTTTTTGTATTTTTAGTAAAGACGGAGTTTCACCTGGTTAACCAGGATGGTCTCGATCTCCTGACCTCGTGATCCTCCCGCCTTGGCCTCCCACCGTGCTGGGATTACAGGCTTGAGCCACCGTGCCTGGCCTAGGCTCCACTTTTAACATAAGCAGACAATCAAAGATTCACCGAACACCTGAGGTAGGTCTCTAACATGAAAGACAGAGGCCAAAAATAAACAAACAAAAAAGCAACTTGTAAGAAAGGGGTTATGTAGACAGAACACTTTTAAAAATTTCCCCCAAAAATCACTTTATTAATATGCTCAGTAACATGAGAAGATATTATATGCATTTTAAAAGATCAGGATTCTATTCTTTTAAAGGACCATTCAAAGAACAAAAAGAGTGCTTTAGGAAATTATTAAATGATGGCAATAATGAGAAAACCGCAATTGAAAGACTATATGATAAAGTTGAAAAAATCTCCCAAAAGCCTATCAAAATGCAGTAAGATGGAAAAATTGAGAGAAATGATAAGGAAATTAGACCAGCTCAGAAAGTCCAATACTTAATAAGAATTCAGGAAACAGAGAAGAGAAGAAATGGAAGGTAGAGAATCATCAAAGACATTTTTCAAGAAAATGCCCTAGAACTAATGAGCTTCCAGATGGAATGGCCCAACGTCCAGCACAACGATGAATATAAACCCACAGGCTGATAAATATTATGAAATTCCTGAGCATTAGGAACAAAGAAGGACCCATGTAGTCTACTTAGCAGATGTCCTGTGAGCTTCTTTCTTTTCCAGGGGGAAAAGAACCACATACAAAGGACCAAGAATCACAGTGGTGGCCGGGCACAATGGCTCACACCTGTAATCCCAGCATTTTGGGAAGCCTAGGCGATGGATCGCTTGAGGCCCAGAGTTTGAGATCAGCCTGGGCAACATGGGGAAACTAAAAAACATCTCTACTAAAAAACAAAAAAACAAAAAAATTACCTAGTCTCATAAACCAGTCTCGAAAAAAATAAAGAAATAGAAGAACCACAATGGCACTTCAACCCTCTTAACAGCAACACCTAGAATGAAATGGGTCCATGGGTCCATGAACCTACCCAAAAGTCATTTTCCTGCTCCCTAAATGTATAGTTTGGGATGGATATTATATTGGAAATTGGCAGAGTCCCACGCTGACTGCTGGCAAGACAGGAACACACAGGACAAGCAAGGAAAGGTCAAGTCCTGAATGATTCCATCAGTAAAGCTGTAACAAGCTGCTTTTAGATTTACATGGTTTATTACTCACATAGACAGTGAAAACAAGAATAAGCCCACAGCCTTGACAACATGGTGAATCCCTATCTCTACAAAAAATACAAAAATTAGCTGAGCATGGTGGTGCACACCTGTAGTCTCAGCTACTTCAAAGGCTGAGGTGGGAAGACCCCTTGAGCCCGGGAGGTTGGGGCTGCAATGAGCCTTGTTCCCACTGCTGCACTCCAACCTGGGCAATGGAGTGGGACCCTGATTCAAAAAAAAAAAAAAGGCCAGGTGTGTTGGTTCACAACTGTAATCCCAGCACTTTGAGAAGCTGAGGCAGGTGGATCACCTGAGGTCATGAGTTTGAGACCACCCGGGCCAACATGGCGAAACCATGTCTACTAAAAATACAAAAATTAGCTGGGCATGGTGGAAGGCACCTGTAATCCCAGCTACTTGGGAGGCTGAGGCACGAGAATCACTTGAACTCGGGAGGTAGAGGTTGCAGTGAGCCAAGATCATGCCACTTCACACCAGCCTGGGAGACAAAGGGAGACTCTGTCTCAAAAAAAAATTAATTAATTAATTAATTAATTTTTTTAAAAAGAGAAAGAAGAATAAGCCAAAGGTGCCAGCTCTCTGTGATTCTTGTCCCATTAAGGACATCACTGAAACAAAAATCACCAAATGACTGCAACATGAGTAGTGGGACACTCTTGCTGAAGAGCCACTTCTAGACTCCAGTTAAGCAGTAAGATATTATACACATTTTTGTATTCTGCATTTCCCTTGAGGGAAGGGGGCAAGAAGTCCCACACCTCATCAGAATCTAGGAGGTAATAAGAAACCATCCCATGACAGGCTCTCAGGGAGACAGGGAAGTGAGTGGGAGACGGCCTTCCACCCTCTCATATTCCAGCAGGATCACAAGGTGTTTTTCCAAGATTCAGGTTAGCTGCGGTTCAAGCCCTCGCCTACATGGCTTATGTGGATCCTGCAAAGCAGCCAGAGCACCATAGCAGAGCTGTTCCCCTATTCCCTGGTCTGTGGAATAGGCTACCATACTGGATAAAGCTAAGAGAAAATCTCTAAAAGTCACTTTCCCAGCCCCCAACTAGGATAGTAAATCATAAACAATAACATGTCCCCAAGAGGAATAGTGCAGATCATTGCAACCCTTAAAGACCTGATGGTTGGTCATCTCCATCATATTTCTATTGTCACCGGTGTGGCTCCAGCAAAATCCAGACAAATTCAGGAAATTGACAGTAGACTACTGCAAGTTCAACCAAGTCATAGCCTCAGTTGCAGCTGTGGTATCTTTACTACAGCAGATTCTTAAGACCTCAAGCACATGACATGTGGCCATTGATCTGGCAAATGCTTCTTTTCTATCACTATCAGGAAAGGGGGCCAGAAACAAGAATATATATTTACAGTCTTACTCCAGGACTAAATAAGAATACTCTTATCAAGGCAACAGGGCCAAAGAAAGAAAGAAGTACATGGACAGGCCTCATGGCCAGATGAAAAGGTAAGATCGCTACCCTAGCGAAGGGAAAACAGATGGGATTTGTATCCAGATTTCTGATAACCAGTCCATACATTAGGACTATACCTGATTGAAGCAACCCAAGCTTTAAAAAAAAATTCCAAGATGAAGCAACTTCACAGACCCTCTTCTGTATTCGAATCCCATGAATATAATAGAATGCCTTTTTTAACGGAATGTAATATTGATCATGAATATTCAGTGTTGCTCCCCAAGGAATGAGTAAATTCTCCTGCCCCCATGAACTCAGGAATGACTATGTAACTTGTTTTGGCCAATAAACTAGGAGCAGAATGTGAAATGTATCACTTCCAGGCAGGCACTTTAATAGCGAAATTCTCTTCCTGACTCTGTAATCATGGAAGCATCTATCAAGATGGCACATCATCAGCTTAGGTACCTGTGTAATATTAAGAACAGGAATTAGGACTTATCTTTTTATTGCCAGCACCTGATAAAATGCCTGACACAAAGTAGATGTTTGTAAATAATCTTTGATCAATTAAATAGGGAATAAAATTTCATATCACCTGCAATTAGACGGTAAGCTACAGGCGAGCAGGGAGCATGGCTGTCTTCTCACTACTGCACGAGGGAGCCTCCAGAGACTTTTCACTTGCGCTGGAATCTACGTGCACCCCTTAACACTTTGTGCCAGATGAAGACACTACAAAGTCAGTTGAAACGACGGAGTGCAAAGTCTGGCAGGGGAAACAGTATTAAACCAAATCTCCAAATTATTTTCAATTTCGATTCAAAACTCACGAATGATAGTTTTTTTAAAAAGCCTAACTTGGGGATATTCACCCATTGGGCAACCACCGCTATGCACTGTCCCTAACACTGCAACAGATCCAGGCAATCAGTGCAATTGTGTGGGTTTCTTGTCGTTGTCACTGTATTTACACCTCACTTATACAGGGACTGGTACCCCCATGCTGCCTTGGCAAGCCAACCGCACTCTTTTGTCCCAAAACGCAGGGCAATGGATTGCAAAGAGGTCTCCCCCAACCCCAAGCAGTTACGTCGCCCCGGGGAAGAGAGAAGGCGGGAAAGTCCAAGAGAGGAGAAACCAAGGCCCGCGCTTATGTGGGTGTTTTAGTGACCCGTCTGCGGTTACAGCCGAGCGAAGTTTAACGGGCTGTTAGGAGAATGGACAGAAGTCGCAGTTGGGACGAAACTGAAGAGAGCTGGCATTCGCCCAGGCCTACAGCCAGCCACCTGGTAACCCCAGACCCCGCCCCCAGAGCCAATCCAGCGAAAACTACCGAGAATTCCCTCCAACTCCAGGAAAACTCCCGGAGGGGCGGGGCAAGAGTGGGAGGAGACCCCGCGCGCGGCCGCCGGCGCGTCGGGATCTCGAGATAGCCGCAGCTCTCGCGATCTTTCCGGAGCCGCCCCTCCACGCGGAGCCCAAGCGCGTGTGCTGAGACCCGAGGGTCGGGAGGGCGGAGATTGGGAGGGAGGGAGAAGCCACTTTGGCCTGCCGTACGAAAGCCTACGAGGGAGGGTGGTGTCCACTGCCCAGGTCCGTGTCCCGATGCCCAGCGCCAGCGCCAGCCGCAAGAGTCAGGAGAAGCCGCGGGAGATCATGGACGCGGCGGAAGTGGGTTTCCTCCTTTCCCTGGGCCTGGGAGGACAGACCCCTGGGCCGGACCGCGCCGAGGGAGGGAGGAGGGGGAGCGGACCCCCTCGGGGTCCTTATCAGCACGTTCTCCGCAGGCTACGAGCATGGGGTCCGGGCGCCTAGAGCCCTTACCCCAGCAGTGGGACCAGACCCTCTCCGGACCGCGTTTCTCGCGGGGTCACCTGGGAGTTTGGCCTACTAGAAGCGTGTCCCCCGGGTGGGGAGGACGGGAAGAACCTGCCGCCCCGGAAGTAGGAGCGCGGCGTCACACTTGAGCCTCTTTGAGTTAGGCACGTCCTGCACGTAATGCACAATCCCTCGGAAAATTTTAATAAGCACTAGTAATCGATATGTACTCAGCCCTCGTGTTCCTAATGCTTTAGCAAGTAATGACAGTACTTAGCAAAACCATCTGCCAATATGTTTAATGACCATTTCCCATGTGACAGCTTTAAAGAACACATGTCATTTTTATTTACTTTCTCCCTCTCAGTGACCCGGTAAGGTAAGTAACAGGAGTTACCGAGAATGCATTTGAGGTGAAGTGACCCCAAATCACATGGATAAATCATAACACCCAGTGATCCTTCGGTGCTTTTCAGAAATCAAAGTTTGAAACCATCCTACAAGTTATGTGTGCTGTAGTACTGTTAAGCCTTAATTTCCGCCTGGCTCCCTAATTTTTCTATGAGGAGTTCTGAATTTGTGGTAAGCAACATGAGAAATAGGTCATCTTAGAATACTAAATGAGGAAGAGTCACTGAAATATTAATAGCACTCCTTAGAATGAATGCAACTTTTGTCTTCAAACAGTTTAATCTTATGTTGCCCTCAGGCTTCATTGTGTGACTGTATCTCTCTTTCCAGGGTTATCGTTTTCTTTAAATTGTTCAGAAAGCACCTTAAACATGTCTGGTTTTATTTTGGTGTAAACACAAAATCCAGCATCCTCCTGATCTAAAGGAGAGGATTCCAACAGGTAGCTGTAAAGTGACAGAAACTTAATTGTTTCATACAGATCTTAAGTTACCTTGTAAAAATCTAGGGGAATTATTTTTGTGTATTCTTAATCTGCTTAATTACATAAACTATCGGTGTACCCTTACAGATAGTATAGGTCTAGATACAAGGTAGACATTGTGGCAGAGTTATGCCATTTTATAGCTAGAAGAATCTTAGATCCTTTTAGAGGTAAAGTAAGATTGAAATAAAGGCCACTTATCTATTTAATAAGTATATTTTGTTAACAGGTTGGACCCTAGGTCTCCTGTTTCCTGTTCCTAACTCTAATCTGTAACAAGAAATTTGATATATTGTCAGTGTCAAACCTCTGTAACCTGGTATCCTGAAGCTGGTTTTTAGAAACAGGAAACTGGTGAATTTTTTGATGGTGTTTTACAAAAGGAAAGTTGTAGTTAGCTTATACCCAGCATCTCCAGTTTCTAAAAACTGTGGACATCTGGTGCTCAGAAAGCTTACCCAAAACGTTGGTTCTCTTTGAACATTTCTTCCTGTAATAGGAAGTTAATAAAACTGTGGTACTTCATCCTACTCCCTTCACAGGAAATTTATGTCCCTGCTTTGAAGTAGTTTCATCTTTTTGAAGAAGGTAGTTAAGATGTGTTGTACATATGTGTAAATTTTATCTTAGAATGTTATTAAGTATGATAAATTCATCTAGGAGTGGTGATCTTCAGAACAAACTAACCAGAAACTAAGTACTTTTCTGTTTTGTATAGAGTACATATGTAAATAAATGACAGATTTCCACATTATAAAACTACTAACTTTCTGAATTAATAAAATGATCCTGAAAGTTAAATTCATTGTTATATTCTATTATTTGTATTTGTGTGTTTACTGTGCTCTTAGTGTTTACATAAAAAGTCATGATGCAAAATTTTTTGTAGGATTATGCTAAAGAGAGATATGGAATATCTTCAATGATACAATCACAAGAAAAACCAGGTTAGTAGCTATGTGACAATAAATAAAGCTTTTTGCTGTCTAATTCCGGGAAAGCTCGTCATGTAGTTTTAAGTAAGGTTGGCATAAATCTGAAGGTAAAATTCTGAAAAGCTTAAATGACATTAATAATCCAAGTAGATGTCATAACCCTGTGTAAACGTTGTCAGTTTAGGGTTCCAACTCTAGAAAAGGAAAAAAAACTGTTATTAAGTATTGTAGAGGCCGGGCGCGGTGGCTCAAGCCTGTAATCCCAGCTACTGCCCAGGCTGAGGCAGGAGAATGGCATAAACCCGGGAGGCGGAGCTTGCAGTGAGCTGAGATCCAGCCACTGCACTCCAGCCCGGGTGACAGAGCGAGACTCCGTCTCAAAAAAAAAAAAAAATGTTATTAAGTATTGTAGGTTAAATGGTATGTTTTAAATGGTAGATTACATTTTTTAAATATTCCTAAATGGTTAGGTAAGATTCAGCCGTTGTCTAGGAGATAGGAGAGCGGCCAATAATAACTGCCTTCATCACATGTAGGCTTTTTGCATGCTTTAATATTACTTCCCCCAGCCCCCACAACTTTACTTCTCTGTTTTCAGCTATTATTTATTCCTGTTTTGCTTGACTCTTCCCAAACATTTGTATTTTCACTTATTCTCTACAGCATCCTTGAAAACTAAGGAACCAAAGTTGAAAGATAAGAAACTTAAACATAATCTGCCAGACCTGGGATTAGAACCAAAGGCCATCTGACCCTAGAGTCCATGGGTCCTTCCATCTTACATCTTCTCTGGCTCCTATGGCAGTACTACGATTGGAGTTTTAAAGCCTCCACCCCTACTCCATTTTGTTTACTCTTAGCTTTAGTGTCTGGGAATGAAATTAATTATTCTTAGAGCCCACTCTATCTTTTCTCATAACCGCTCTTTTTTGTTAGTGTATGTTGGCATCTTTATATTTCTTTTTTTGTTTTGTTTTGTTTTGGAGACAGAGGCTGGCCCTGTCTCCCAGGATGGAGTGCAGTGGCATGATCTCGGCTCACTTCAACCTCCGCCTCCCAAGTTCCTGCGATTCTTCTGCCGCAGCCTCCTGAGAAGCTGAGACTACAGGCGCATGCCACCACGCCTGGCTTATTTTTTGTATTTTAGTAGAAATGAGGTTTCACTATGTTGCCCAGGCTGATCTCGAACTCCACCCATCTCAACCTCCCAAAGTGCTAGGATTACATGTGTGAGCCACCGCGCCTGGCCTTTGAAATTGACCTGATTCTTGTTTCTCTCAGACCTGTAGATTTTTTATTTATAAATGTTTGCCTTTCTTTTACTTCTATTTTATATATGTAATTTCAACAGATTTATCTTACTCAAGTATTTGACTATCTTTTTTCTTTTGGTAGACACTTCAAATTATGTCTCTCACTCTTTTTGGTGCAGTAATTGTAGATCTTTACATTCTTGCCCACTGGAAGCACTGCTTCCAATTTAGAGGGCTGCCTATGAATATTATGCTTTGGAAATAAAACACCTCTAGGTTAATTTTATTGTTATATTTGATTTACCACATGATCACAAAATCACTTTTCCTTCCCAACCTTGTTGGGAAAGAATACAATAAACGACCAAAATTCAGAGACTGAGTTGGGAGGATCACTTGAGCCCAGGAATTTGAAACTAGACTGGGAAACATAGTGAGACCCCATCTCTACAGAAAGTTAAAAAATTAGCTAGGCATGGTGGCACACACCTTTTATTCCAGCTGCTCAGGAGGCTGATGGGAGGATCACTTGAGCCTGTGAGGTCAAGGCTGTGGTGAGCCATGATCACACCACTGGACTTCAGCCTGGGCAACAGAGTGAGACCCTGTTCAAAA
>NW_016809075.1:1025784-1028439 GCF_001698545.2 Rhinopithecus bieti
AGCCAGGATGGTCTCGATCTCCTGACCTCGTGATCCGCCCGTCTCGGCCTCCCAAAGTGCTGGGATTACAGGCTTGAGCCACCGCGCCCGGCCGCCCATGGCTCTTGAAAGTGCAGTTTTCGAACTGAAATCCTGCTACCATTGCTTGTTGCCTGTTAGCCAATCACTGGTGTGAGTATGGCATGGGTTTCAGGCATGTTCGATGTATTAAAGGTTGAGAACCCCTATGCTAATTCATTGCCATGCCACAAGAAAGAACAGCCATTACCTTTTTCTTTTCCAAAGTGCTATTACAGTTTTCCTAATTATCACATCTCTTAGATTTATGCTTTTCTGTTTTGTTTGATTTTGAGTTGTGATTGCTTAGTTAGCCATTGCTTTTTCAGTCTTGGCATTTTCAAATCTGCCTTTTAAAATCTTCTGCTGATGTGTCTGTCTTTTCTCTTTCACACTTTCTTTTGCCTGAGTTTACACAGCAGACTTGAAAGTTGGCTTAACTCATAAAGTCTATTGGCAGTGTTTTGCAGAAATCCTCTTATGATACCAGTGGCTTTAAAATTCCTCTTTCATTCTCTTTGCTTTTGGCTATGAGAACCATGTTATTTATTCTCCTGTAAATCAGATTCTCTCTGCAGCTGCATCTTTTCTTCAATAGGCAAATTATATAGACATTTAGACAAATTCGGTAAGACACACAGTATTTATAATATGACTTCATTTTATGTCTCAAAAGGTATTCTTGATATTGTAATGTCATGTCTATTGCTATGTTTAATTTAACTAATACTTAAATGTTTTTCTCTAATCAAATGATTACATTTAGAAGAGTAGCAAAAATGATTGTTGAATGTTGCATTGTATACACATCTTTACGTAATAGTTGTTTTGTAGCTTTTTTCCTGTTTAGGAACTCTAGATGAATGTAGTATTTTGTTTAGTATTAGGAGCATAGTAGTTGGGGCTCACTTACAGCCAAAAGGCTCGATAGGAAAATGTATGAGATGACATCAAGCATGATTTGATCTTGGGGCTCAGGAAGCATCTGCAGGCCTTTCTGTCTCCACCTTTTGACTCTGTTTCCTTTAGGATATTGGTCTCCTTCTCAAATCCTGCATACATAGCAGGAAAGGTGAAAGCTGCAGCCCTGGGCCTGTACCATCTCAGCGCAGCAATCCCAGGAAAGAGAGCTTCATTCCCAGCATCTGTATATTTAGTCCCAGAGAAAGACTTTGATTAGCTCAGTTAGAGTCACTGTGTCCTGGGGAATAGGATACTGAAACTGTCCAGACTTGGCAGAGACTAGCTGACTTAGGTACTGTGGCAGGCAGGCAAAAGTTCCATGTCCTAGGCAGGATAGGATGTGTTTGGCCTTATAAGTCATTGAAGTGTTCAGATTTGCATTTTGAAACTGACTTCGAAGGAGACTGAATTAGAAGGGGACACAGGGATTGCAGTTAGGAAGCTATTGCTATAGTTTATGTAGGAGATAATAGCTTGGTTTAGTATGGCGGCAGTGAAGATGGCAGAGAATTAGACGGATTTTAGAAATAAGTTTAGAAAGCACAGTTCACAAAACTTGAGGCAAATTGCATATGGAACTTGATAGAGAAGACAGCGTTGTCAAAGATCGAGAATTATTCAAGATGGTTCCAAGTACTTATGTTAGCTGTCAGAAATAATTATGATCTCTGTAAATTCTGAATTTAAAAATTATTTTACTATATAAAAATTGTTTACTGTTATTGCAGATCGAGTTTTGGTTCGGGTTAGAGACTTGACAATACAAAAAGCTGATGAAGTTGTTTGGGTCCGTGCAAGAGTTCATACAAGCAGAGCTAAAGGTAGGATTGATTTAATTATTAAAGCTCTTTCGGTAAGGACTCTGAATTTTTTGTCTCACATATTCCTCACAGACCAAAGTAAATCTTTAAAACAAGACAAAACATGTAACTGTTTTCTTTCTTAAAAGTCCCTGTATTAACCCATGGTTAATCAATTTTAGATTCCTGTAAGACATCCTTACAAATAATTTGACCCTAAAGACTAGTGAAATCTAAGACTTCAAGCTACTTTTCTAGCATCGCTCTAAAGTTTAATTATTTTCAGCTGGAGAAGGAGTAGCTAAAAAAAATTGAAAAAAATAAAAGTAAAGTTTTAATTATTTAAGTGAAGAGTGTTTTGAGAAACTTCCCATTTGTTAATATTTTATATTTGTAATTAGATGAGAAGAGAAGTGAATGAACGATAAGACTGGGCAATTCAATACAGTAACCACTGATCACATGCAGCTATTTACATTTAAATTCAATAATTCCATCACACTAGCTGTATTTCAAGAGCTTAATGACCACATGTGGCTAATGGCTCCCATTTTGGACAGACAGCACAAATACAGAATATTCTTATCATGGAAAGTTCTTTCAGACAGTGCTAAAAATTTAGCCTCAACAACAGAGAAGAAACATTAGGATCATTTAGACAGACCTCTGTTTCTTATAGAAAATTGGCCTACTATAGTGTTCAAAATTGTCTAGAAATATCAACTGACACATTAGTTTATAACTTTTTTTTTTTTTTTTTTTTTTTGAGGCGGAGTCTCGCTCTGTGGCCGGGACTGGAGTGCAGTGGCCGGATCTCAGCTCACTGCAAGCTCCG
>NW_016809075.1:1029548-1057430 GCF_001698545.2 Rhinopithecus bieti
CAGAGCGAGACTCCGTCTCAAAAAAAAAAAAAAAAAAGGGTTGTCTTTTTTTCAATGTCCTCCCCTGATCAATACTGATGGACTTTAAGAAGAGTACTGGTGGAGTTTTAAATTTTCAAATAATGTTGATTTGCCTTCCTGAAAGGTTGGGCCATTTATTCTGCCAGTAGTCACATTGTATTATAATCCTTCGTTTACTCATCTCTCTCCCGTTATACTGGGAGCCTTTGTTCTGTCCAAATTGGGCACTTTGTTTCCTAAACGTAGTAATTTAGCAAATTAAAAGATAGAATGCATGCTACAAGTAAGCCTGAACCAAGACTATTTCCCTTCATACCCATCCCTTTATTTTATGACTGCCATGTCTCTTTCTTCTCAGCACTTAAAACACGTGAGTGAGTGATACTTCCCAGTGGTTATGAATAAGACCTTTTCAGTGAGACAGATCTGTGTTTGAATCCTGGATTTGTGCTTACACTCTGTTCAGGCAAATTGCATAACCTTTCCAATCCTCAGTGTCTTCTCTTAAAGCAAGTATATATTAATACCTGGCTCATAAGATGTTATGCAGTAATATTTTATAAAGTATTTAGCTCTATGTTTGGTGCAGTGTAAGCCTTCAGTAATTGAGTCATGTTAATGAGCATGACAGTTACTTGCCTTCCATTGTAGTTTTTTATGTGTCTTATTTCCTGTTGTCAGCTCTTAGAAGGTCCTACTGCTTATTTTCTTGCTTTGTTTGGTACACAACACATAATAAGAAACCTACCGAATAATAGATGAATAAAATAGATGTTTTATACACAAATAATAGAGCATTGTCTTCTGGGTCTTATTCTTGCTGTCCAGTAGCTCACTCTAATTGAGATCAGCACGTAAATAGGAAGCATCACATAAGTGAAAAAATACACAGGTTGAGTATCCCTTATCCAGCATACTTCGGACTGGAAGTGTTTTGGATTTTGGATTTTTTTTTTTTTGGAATATCTGCATTACTGGCCGAGCATCCCAAATCTGAAATCTAAAATGCTCCAATAAGCATTTTGTTGAGGGTCACGTCGGCACTCAAAAGTTTTGGATTTCGAAACATTGCAGATTTTCAGATTTGAGAATGTTCCTGTACCATCTGCTAGTGGTTTTTTTTTTTTTTTTTTTCCATTTGTGACAAATTATTTCAGTCTCTTAATTGATAGTGCCTCCTGCCTTAAAACCTGAAACAAATTGCAAGGTGTAAGGACTTTATTGATGATACGAGCTAATAATGGTGGGCGGATAGGGAGAGTTTATGAGTGTCAATGTTATGAAGAGACTGAAAGGTTTAAAACTTTCTTAAGAGTTTTTAATTTAGGAATTTCATAGCACTTTTTATTTGTGTATTAACTGTTATTCTGTCTCAAAAAAATAAATTATTGTGGGTATTGGGGAATTTTGGAGGGGCTAAATGGAAATAACCTTTTTCCTTTTAACTGAAAACTAATGCACTATTTTAAAATTCAAACAGCACAAAACTAAAGAATAAAGCAGAAAGTCTAATTCACTTGTTCTCCCAAGGGAATAAAACGCTACGAAAGTTTGAAATGATAGAAATTGCTTTAAACAAAATTGATACTTTTCTTTTACAAAATGAGTTCATATGCTATATCAGTATTTTATGTAGCTCTACATGATCATTTACAATATTTTAATTTGCAAAATAGAAAATTTGTTCTAGATTATAAAAGTAACCATTTTTTGTAAAATACTCAAGCATTATAGAATTAAATCAGGTATAAAGTGGAAAACTGACTGTAATCCTTCTTTGCAGATTTGTGGGGGTTTTTTGGTTTGTTTGTTTGAGGTGGAGTCTCGCCCTGTCACTCAGGCTGGAGTGCAGTGAGGCGATCTCGGCTCATTGGGACCTCCACCTCCTGGGTTGAAGTGATTCTCGTGCCTCAGCCTCCCAAGTAGCTGGGATTACAGGCACCTGCCACCACATCCAGCTAATTTTTGTATTTCTAGTAGAGATGGGGTTTTTTGTTTGTTTGCTTTTTGAGTCAGGGTCTTGTTCTGTCACCCAGGCTGGAGTGCAGTGGTGTGATCTCTGCAACCTCCACCTCCTGGTGTCCAGAGATTCTCATGCCTCAGCCTCCCAATTAGCTAGTACTACAGGCAGGCGCCACCATGCCCAGCTGATTTTTGTAGTTTTAATAGAGATGAGGGTCTCACCATGTTGGCCAGGGTGGTCTCAAACTCCTGACCTCAGGTGATCTGCCTACCTCCCAAAGTGCTGGGATTACAGGCTTCAGTCACCATGCCCGGCCTCAGATTTGTTTTTATGGGGAAGTTGAGGGTCAGTATGAGTGTATATGTGTGTTTGAACTAAAATTTTTATAGTAATCTGTATTATTTTAAAACCTGGACTTGTCTTTATCTTTTGGACATCTTTTCATGTCTGTGCGTATAGTACTGCTGCATCATTGTTTTTTAATGGTTCATAGTATTTCATAGTATGGCTATATTTATTTACTTATATTTTTCCCATTTGTATAAAGTTCAGGTTTATCCATTGTTGCTTTAATTTGTGTTTCACTCATTGGTTAGATTAAACTTCTTTTCCTGATATGTTAACTATTTTGAACTTCTTTTGTATATTGTTTGTTCTTGTCCTGTTTGCATTTTTATTAAAAAAGAACAAATAATTTTCTCCAAGTCTGTTTGCATTTCAATTTTTTGAGGGGAAGAGAGGCATTACAAATAATGATCATTATGTCATTTTCTTTCAGATGTTTGTATCTCATTTCTTGTTGTTTCTCCTTGCAATACCAGTAGGTTCTCTAGTACTTCAGGGATTCACACAATGAAGAATTTTTGAAAGAGTGGAAATTCAAGTTCTAAATGAATTATTTTGACTTTAGGGTTTTACATAAAATGTCATCAGAAAATAAATGGCAAAGTTTTTAAAAGTAGATTAAAAGTAGTAATTTTCTCATCCAAGTTTTCTGTTTGTCAGGAGGAGATGTTGAATTTTATTAGAACTTTTTCTAGAATTTCTTCCCTTCAAAATATAATTGTGTTATTTAGTGTATATGCAGAGAGGTTCGTTGTACTATTCACTCTGCTTTTGTGTTTGTTGGAAATTTTCTGTGTAATAAAATAAATTTTAATGTAGTTGATCCTCATTATTCGTGGATTGTGTATTCGCAAATTCACCTACTGGCTAAAATGTATTTATAACCCCCGTGTGAACACTTGTGGCACTTTTGTGGTCATTCTCGGTCATGCCAGACCTGTATGTGTGCAGAGTGGCAGAATATTTGCATCATCCCGTACACACATTCCCAATTAAAGTCAAACACAGTAATGCTCTGCCTTCTTGTTTCACTCTCATACTGTAAACAAGCGTCCCTTTCACAGTCTGTTTAATGCCACATTTATGCCTTTTTAAAAAGACTCTTAAAAAATTTATGTGGGTACATAGTAGGTGTATATATTTATGAGATACATGATATATTTTGAAACAGGCAAGCAATGTGTAATAATCACATCATAGAAAATTGGGTATTCATCCCCTCAAGCATTTATTCTTTGTGTTACATACAATCCAGTTATATTCTTTTAGTTATTTTTATTTTTAAAATTTTATTTATTTATTTTTTTGGGACAAGGTCTGGCTCTATGGCCCAGGCAGAAGTGCAGCTGTGTGATCTCCACTCACTGCACCTCCGACTCCCAGGCTCAAGCCATCCTCCCACAGCCTCCTGAGTAGCTGGGACTACAGGCACATGTTACCACGCCTGGCTAATTTTTTTTTTTTTTTTTTTTTTTGTAAAGATGGGGTTTTGCCATGTTGCCCAGGCTGGTCTGAAACTCATGAGCTCAAGCAATCCATCCACCTCGGCCTCCCAAACTGCTTGGATTACAACTATGAGCCACCACAACAGTCAGTCATTCTTTTAGTTATTTTTAAATGTACAATTATTATTGGCCATAGTCCCCCTATTCTGCTATCAAATACTAGGTCTTATTCATCCTTTTTTTTTTTGGTACCCATTAATATCCCCAGGACCCCCCACCTTCAACCCCTATTACCCTTCCCAGCCTCTGGTAGCTATCTTTCTGTTCTCTATCTCCATGAGTTCAATTGTTTTGATTTTTAGACCCCACAAGTAAGTGAGAATATGTGATTTTGGTCTTTCTATGCCTGGCTTATTTCACTTAAAATGACCTCTAGTTCCATCCATGTTGTTGCAGATGTTAGGATGTCATTCTTTTTTATGGCTGAATAGTACTCCATTGTGTATATGTACCACATTTTCTTTATCCATTCATCTGTTGATGGACACTTAGGTTGCTTCCAAATCTTGGCTGTTGTGAACGGTGCTTCAGTAAACATGGGAGTGCAGATATCTCTTCGATACACTGATTTCCTTTCTTTTGGGTATGTACCCAACAGTGCAATTGCTGGATCATGTGGTAACTCTATTTTTAGTTTTTTGAGGAACCTCCAAACTGTTCTACATAGTGATTGTACTAATTTACATTCCTGCCAGCAGTGTACCAGGGTTCTCCTTCCTCCACATCCTCACCAGCATTTGTTTGACTTTTTGATGTAAGCCTTTTTAACTAGAGGGAGATGATACCTCGTTGTAGTTTTGATTTGCATTCCTCTGAAGATCAGTGGTGATGAGCACTTTTTCAGATGCCTGTTTGCCATTTGTATGTCTTCTTTTGAGAAATGTCTAAATCTTTTGCCCATTTTAAAATTGTATTAGTTTTTTTTCCTATAGAGTTGCTTGAGCACCTTATGTATGCTAGTTAGTAATTCCTCATCAGATGGGTAGTTTGTAAATACTTTCTCCCATTCTGTGGGTTGTCTCTTCACTTTGTTGATTGTTACCTTTATTGTGCAGAAGCTTTTTAACTTGATGTGATCCCATTTGTCCATTTCTCTACTTCGGTTACCTATGCTTGTGGAGTATTACTCGAGAAATTTTTGCCCAGACCAGTGTCCTAGAGAGTTTCCCCAATGTTTTGTTGTAGTAGTTTTATAGTTTGAAGTCTTAGATTTAAGTCTTCAATTCATTGTGATTTGATTTTTATATAAGGTAAGAGATGGGATCAAGTTTTAGTCTTTTGTATGTGGATATCCAGTTTTCCCAGTTTTCTCTTCCATTTATTGAAAAGACTGTATTTTCCCCAGTGTGTGTTATTGACACCTTTGTCAAAAATGAGTTTACTCTAGATGTGTGGATCTGCTTCTGAACTCTCTGTTCTGTTCCACTGGTCTGTGTGTCTGTTTTTTTGCCAGTACCATGTTGTTTTTGGTTACTATAGCTCTGTAGTATAATTTGAAGTTAAGTAGTGTGATTCCTCCAGTTTTATTATTTTTGCTCAGCATAGTTTTGGCTATTCTAGGTCTTTTGTGATTCCATGTAAATTTTAGGATTTTATTTTTCTATTTCTGTGGAGAATGTCTTTGGCATTTTGATAGGGATTGCACTGAATATGTAGATTACTTTTAGTCGTATGGACATTTTTAACAATATTGATTCTTTCAATCCATGAACATGGAATATCTTTCCATTTTTTGTGTTTCTTCTTCAATTTCTTTCAATAGTGTTCTATAGTTTTTAGAGATCTTTCACTTCTTTGGTTAATTCCTAGGTATTTAATTTTATTTGTGGTTATTGTATATGGACTTTTTAAAATTTCTTTCTGACGTTGTTCACTATTGGCATATAGAAATGCTACTGACATTTATATGTTGATTTTGTGTCCTTCAACTTTACTGATTACTGAATTTATCAGTTTTGATAGGTTTTGCTGGAGTCTTTAGGTTTTTCCAAATATAAGATCGTATCATCTACAAAAAAGGATAATTTTACTTCTTCCTTTCCAATTTGGATACCTTTGTTTCTTTCTCTTATCTGATTGCTCTAAGATTTCTAGTCCTATGTTGAATAACAGTGGTGAAAGTGGACATCCTTGTCGTGTTCCAGATTTAAGAGAAAAGGATTTCAGTTTTTCCCCATTCAGCACAATACTAGCTGTGTGCCTGTCTTATATGGCTTTTATTATGTTGAGGTATGTTCCTTCTATGCCCAGTTTTTTGGGGGTTTTTATCATGAAGGGATTTGAACTTTTTCAACTGCTTTTTTAGCATCAGTTGGAAATGATCATATGGTTTTTGTCCTTCATCCTGTTGATATGATGTATTACACTGATTGATTTGTATATGTTGAACGTCCTTACATCCCTGAGATAAATCCCATTGGTCATGATGAATGATCTTTTTAATGTATTATTGAATTTGGTTTTGCTAGTATTTTGTTGAGGATTTTCGCATCAGTATTTATCAGAGATAGTGGTCTGTAGTTTTCTTTTTCTGATGTGTTTTTGGTTTTGGTGCCAGGGTAATACTGGCCTCTTAAAATTAGTTAAGAAGTATTTTCTCTTCCTGTGTTTTTTGGAACAGTTTGAGTAGGATTGGTGTGAGTCCTTTAAATGTTTAGTAGAATTCAGCAGTAAAACCATCAGGTCCTGGGCTTTTCTTTATTGGGAGACTTTTTATTACAGCTTTAATCTTGTTATTTTTTACTGGTCTGCTCAGGTTTTGTATTTCTTCATGGTTCAATCTTGGTAGGTTGTATGTATCTAGAAATGTCCATTTCTTCTAGATTTTCCGACTTAATTGGCATATAGTTGCTCATAGTAGCCACTAATAATCTTTTGAATTTCTGTGATATCAGTTGTAATGTCTCCTTTTTCATCTCTAATTTTATTTGGATCTTTTCTCTTTTTTCCTTAGTCTGAGTAAAAGCTTGTCAGTTTTGTTTATCTTTTCAAAACCCAGCTTTTGTTTCATTGATCTTTTATATTGTTTCCTTCATTTCAAATTCATTTATTTCTACTCTGATCTTTATTATTTCTTCTCCTAATTTTGGGTTCAGTTTATACGTTTCTAGTTCTTTAAGATGCATTGTTAGGTTATTTGAGGTTCTTTTTTTAGGTAGATACTTATAGGTATAATTTTCCTCTTAGTATTGTTTTCACTGTATCCCATATGTTTTGGCATGTTGTTTCCATTATGATTTGTTTCAAGAAATTTTTTGATTTCCTCAATTTCTTCGTTGACCCACTGGTCATCCCAGAGCATATTGTTTAATTTTAATGTTCTGTGTTTATATAGTTTCCAGAATTTCTCATTGTCGATTTGTAGTGTTATTCCATTGTGGTCCACGAAGATGCTTAATGGGCTCTTTTTGTTTGTTTGTTTGTTTTTTTGAGACGTGATCTCACTGTGTTGCCCAGGCTAGAATACAGTGGTTATTCACAGGTGTGATTGTAGTGCACTGCAGCCTCCAACTCTTGGCCTCATACAATCCTCCCATCTCACCCTCCCAAGTAGCTGGGACTATAGTCATGCACCACTGTGCCCAGCTTGCTTTTGCCTTTTAAAATGGCCCACAAGTATGCTTCTCAAATGTTTCTAAAGTTGGAAGCACAAGAAGACTGTGCTGTTCCCTTAAGGAGAAAATACCTGTGTTTAGATATGCTTTGTTTAGGCATGAATTACAGTGCCCTTGGCTATGAGTTGTGTTAATGACTCAACAATACATATTAAGGTATCTTTAAACAGAAACACACAAAAAAAGGTTATGTATTAATCAATTGGCAAAAATATTGTGACCATAAGCATGAAGAAACCCAACCCTAAACTTCCCTCAGGAGCAATGATTCAGTATGCCCTAATTCAGTATTGTGGCAGCTCTGTAGAACATAACTTCTATAAATAACGAGAATCAACTTTATGTAATTGTAGTGATTTACAATAATGTATTTTATAATGTTGAACCATTTTTATTTGGCAAAGGTACAAGTGATTTTTTTTTTAGTATAGTGCTTGTTTAACTGACTTTTTGTGGAATTTTGCATCTATAATCTGATTTTCATGATTTTAACTGGAAAATCCTATTTTTAAGTTATAATACTTATGTAAGTTACTCAAATAATACATTAATACTTTCACATGAATCTTTAAAAGAATACAGAAATAATGATACTCCCTTTTTTCTACTATACTACCTATCCTCTGCCCCAGCCTTTTCTATTCATTCTTTTTTTTTATTATTCATTCTTAGTTTGTTCAGTATCTTTCCAAATCTTTGTAATGCGTGTATGCATGCATACATACACACACACACAGTTTGTTTTATTTTGGGTGTATGTTTAATATGCCTTGTTATACTTTACGTATTATTTTTCAACTTTTAAAAATAATTAAGTGTTTCTTGGAAACCCTTCCATGATAAGTAGTTACAGATCTACACGAGGTAGTATTTCTCCAAGATGGGTATGTAGAAATGAAATTGCTGGGCTAAAGGGCATGCATATGCATTTTTTAAATTTCTAATACTAGATCATCCTCCAAAGAGGTTGTATTCAAATATATTCTCACAGCTATGTCACAGTACCACTTTCTCCACATCCTTGCTGCCATGGTTTCATTATTTTCCCCTGCAAAACTCTTACTGAAACTTAATGCCAGTCAGACACGGTGGCTCACATGTGTAATCCCAGCACCTTTAGAGGCTGAGGCAGGCAGATCACTTGAACCCAGGAGTTCAAGACCAGCCTGGCCAACATGGGGAAACCCCATCTCTACTAAAATACAAAAAATGGCTGGACATCATGGTGCACGCCTGTAATCCCAGCTACCCGGGAAGCTGAGGCATGAGAATCACTTGACCCCGGGAGGCAAAGATTGCAGTGAGCTGAGATTGCACCACTGCGCTCCAGCCTGGACGACAGAGTGAGGCTCTGTCTCAAAAAAAAAAAAGAAAAAAAAAGCTTAATCCCCAGTGTGGCATTGTTGAAAGGGGAGGCCTTTAAGAGGTGATTAGGTCATGAGGGCTCTCGCCCCATGAATGGATTATCACAGGAGTGGCATTAGTGACTTTAAAAGGAGACCTAAACTAGCATACTCAGCTTCTCACCTTGATGCCCTCTGCCACCTTAGGACTCTGCAGAGTCCCCACCAGCAAGAAGGCACTTACAAGTTGTGTCCCTTCGACTTTGGACTTCCCAGCCTCCAGAACTTTAAAAAAAAAAAGTTTGTTTCCATATAAATTACCCAATTTCAGATATTCTGTTATAAGCAACAGAAAACGTACTGAGACACTTGTCAGTAGTGATTGTGTTTTTTATTTCTGCCAATGTAGATTATCTTTATTTGAATTTTTTGAAACAGAGACTTGCTGTTGCCCAGGCTGGAGTGCAGTGGTGTGACATCAGCTTACTGCAACCTCTACCTGCTGGGTTCAAGCGATTCTCTTGCCTTAGCCTCCCAAGTAGACTACAGGTGTGCGCCACCACGTCCAGCTAATTTTTATATTTTTAGTAGTGTCGGGGTTTCACCATGTTGGCCATGCTGGTCTTGAACTCCTGACCTCAGGTGATCCACCCACCTTGGCCTTCCAAAGTGCTGGGATTACAGATGTGAGCCACTGCCCCTGGCCATAGATTGTCTTTAAGAATAAAATCTTGTGCTCTGAATTTGCAAAAACCCTGATTGCTAGTACCCTCTTCTTCCTGTATCTTACGTACGAAAAATCGTATCAATAAATATGACTTACTTGGGATCGTTTGTGTGCTTTAACCCCAGGAGTAATAACATTAAAGCTGGGCTTGAAGGAGCAACTCATAATGGCAATTTCCAGTAGAGCAAAGCCCTGAGAAACTATGAATAAGGAAATGGAAGTGTCAAAATCCTAGTGTCAAGAGTATGACAATTAGAATCCTATAAATGCAAAAATAAGAGTCTCTTCATATTAAAAAAAAAAAAAGAAAAAAAGGCCTGTATATTTTTTCCTTAAGGGCAGCGTTTCAGACATTTTTTAAAATAGAAATCGGATTTCTTATAGTAGGTTTATATATAACATCCCTAAAGTGAAGTGTTTTAAATAGGAGCAATGATAAATTTCTTATCCTAATGATATGCTTAAAATTAGTGTCTTTCAAGCGTGAAACATATGAGCTTAAGTCTGCATATTGAAAGAGTAATTGGAATGTCTGTCGTTCCTTTCAAGTTTTACACATACCACGTGGAAGGCACCGGTGCAAGATAATTATTTCGACACTATTCTTGCTAAAAACTTATACTTCCAAAATAACTTCAACTTAAATCTATGCAGGAACATTTCAGGGGAAATAATAAGTGGAAAATACTTTAGAATGTTTAGATCTTTGTTGTTTTAATCCCTGATTAATACAAATGATGAAGGAAAATATTAATGTTGAATATCAGGAAGTTAAGGTACATTATCTAAATAATGAATCCAGGGGGCTTAGCAAGCTAAAAGTCAGCAATCAAAATGCAGCACAAAGTTTTAAGTGTTAAGAATTTAAATTTAAAATATCAAAAGATAGACCAGGCCTGTAATCCCAACACTTTGGGAGGCTGAGGCAGGTGGATCACTTGAAGTCAGGAGTTCGAGACCAGCCTCGCCAACATGGCGAAACTCCATCTCTATTTTAAAAATTAAAAATTAGTTAGGCATGGTGGTGCATGCTTGTAATCCCAACTACTCAGGAGACTGAGGCAGGAGAATCCCTTGAACCCAGGAGGCAGAGGTTGCAGTGAGCTGAGATCGTGCCATTACTTTCCAGCCTGGACAACAGAGCAAGACTCTTGTCTCAACAAAACAAAAACAAATAAAATATCAAAATACAGTTTATTCAGCTGTTTTGAACACTGACTTTTCTATAAACTGGCTTTTGTGTTGGAAAGTTCCAAGAAGAAAGATGAATAATATTTAGCAGTTGATTAATCTGCCCTCTAAAGTTCATGTACCAGCTTTTGAAGTGAGAACTTTTTACTAAACCGAGGAATTATGTATTTGCTTCTTAAAATAAAAGTAATGTATGGGTATGGTAAAATAAAATTCCAGTAGTAGAAAAAGATATGGAAGTAGAAGTCTCACAATTCTGTCTCCTCCATCTCACAACAGTCTCTTCCCTGCAAAATAGCCACTGTTTTTTCTTGTGTGTTCTTGCAGGAAAAAAATATATACATTTACAGACATGACCATATTTTTTGTTTTTTTAATTTGCACAAAAAGGAACATGTACACACTGCTCCTATGTATCTCTCAGCATGTGGAAGGTAGTGGCTTGTAAAACAAGAAACTAAGGTAATCATGCAGTACAGTGTGTCACCAACTAGAGCCAAAGAAAGAACAATTTTGTTTCCTAATACATGACAAGAACTTGGTCTCAAAAGTACTTCATAGAGAAGTAGTCTGAGTGGACAGTTCTATTTACCAGGAAGCCAGTACTGATGGTTTTCTTGAGTCCTTTAAAAATCATTTTAAGTGGACCATTAAGGTTCTTGTATTTGAAAGTGCTTTGAACATAGAAAGCTTGGGGACCATAGCATTAGTCACAGTGGTTCCATTTCAATTTCCTTAACATATATTCTAAGAAATGTATTTATTGAGTCAAAGATAACGTTTTTAAGCCTTTTAATGCTTATTGCCAAATTGTTCTCCAGAAGCATTACACAAGTTTACCCTGCCTTCGGCAAGTTATAAAGGAACAGTTTTACCGTTTTAATTCTCCCAAGCATTAATACTCGATTTTATATTTTGTATTTTTTTAATCTTTGCTCATTTGAGAGGTAATCTGTTGTTGTTTGCTTCAGCTTGCATTACTTTCATTACCAGTAACATTTTTTCCTTATACTGTATTTACTTACTATGGTTTTCTTCTTTTTCCTTCAGATTATCTGTTTTGGTCTATTGTCTGTTTATCTATTGGGATCTCAGTGTTCTTTTCTCAGAAATCTTTAAGATCCTTATGTATTAAAAAGATTAACTTATATAGGTTATATGTGGTTCAGCACTTATTTTTTCTCAGTGTTATTGTTCCTTTGATTTATTTTTGTATATAGGTGTTCTTTCATTCTTAAACTTAGGAAGTTCTCCCTTCCTCCATGTTACGGTCTAATATTCAGTTCCATTTTTTACTCAGTTTTTGTATTTGTTGGGGTGTTTATTTAAATTTTGTAATCTCCTGAATTCTGTTTAGAATTAGGATCTCCTTTATCTAATAGGATCTATTATCAATTTTTTCTTATGTTCTATTAATCTAGTTGTTTTTTGTACTGGCACACTTATACTATATAGGTTTTTATAAAATAATATCCTCATAGACTGGTCTCTCTACTTCATTCCTTTCCTCCCCATCTGTTGCCTTTTTTTAATAAGAAAAAAAAATTTTAGAATTAAATCTAATAAGCACAGTAAACATTTAAAGGGTATAGTGAACATTCTTCACTTCACTTTTTTTTTTTCTTTTTGGAGATGGAGTCTTGCTCTGTCACCCAGGCTGGAGTGCAGTGACACAATCTCAGCTCATTGCAACCTCTGTCTCCTGGGTTCAAGCAATTCTCCAGCCTCAACCTCCCAAGTAGCTGGGATTACAGGCACCTGCCACCACGCCCGGCTAATTTTTATATTTTTAGTAGAGATGGGGTTTCACCACATTGGCTAACCTAGTCTCGAACTCCTGACTCAAGTGATCTGCCCACCTTGGCCTCCCAAAGTGCTGAGATTACAGGCATGAGCCACTGTGACTGGCCTTCACTTATAACCATTGATTTCATTTCTATTCTCTAGCAGGCGTACAAGTCTTAGGAGGTACATTTGCTCCTATATTTAGCTGCCTAAAACTTCCCAGGTTCTACTTCCTGCTTGTGTTTAATTTTGAACTTGGCCAAAGTTCCTTTACATCCCTTCCCTTTCTTCTATACCTACCTCTGAGTGTATAGTTCTCTTAAAAATTTTATATTCTGATTAGAAAAGTAGTGCATATTTATTGTAGAAAGTTCAGAAAATACAGAAAAATACAGGGACAGAACAGTTTCCTATAATTTCACCATTCATTGGTAGCCACATTTTGGTGGTTTTTTTCCCTATATGATCAATCTTACACTTCTTACACAAACAAAATTGGGATTACACATTACATACGGTTTTATCACTGTTTCCTCGTGTAATAGTCTATCATGATTTTCTAACAAATATTTATGTTTGTGTTCCCAGCGCCCTGTGTAGTTTTTGTATATACAAAACTACATCCAGCTGCGAAACAGGAATGATAATCAATCATCAAATAAGTAGTCAGTGGTAGTGGTGTTACTAATAATAATCTTTAAGGCCGGGCGTGGTGGCTCACACCTATAATCCCAACACTTTGGGAGGCCAAGGCGGGTGGATCACCTGAGGTCAGGAGTTCGAGACCAGCCTGACTAATATGGTGAAACCCCATCTCTACTAAAAATAAAAAATTAGCCAGGTGTGGTGGCAGGCACTTGTAGTCCCAACTACTCAGGAGGCTGAGACAGGAGAATTGCTTGAACCCGGGAGGTGGAGGTTGCAGTGAGCTCACGCCTGTAATCCCAGCACTTTGGGAGGCTGAGGCAGGTGGATCACCTAAGGTCAGGAGTTCAAGACCAGCCTTGTCAACATGGTGAAACCACATCTCTACTAAAAATACAAAAATTAGCCAGGCCTGGTGGTGCATGCCTATATAATCCCAGCTACTCAGGAGGCTGAGGCAGGATAATCGCTTGAACCCGGGAGGCAGAAGTTGCAGTGAGCTGAGGTTGCGCCATTGCATTCCAGCCTGGGCAACAAGAGCGAAACTCCGTCTCAAAAAAAAAAAAGGTCATTAATAGTTAACATTAATTGGGCTCCATCTCAACTTTAAACATCTTATAAAATCCTCATGATTATGGGAGAAAACCCCATGACTATTACCATCTCCATTTTCCAGATGAAGAACTGAGACATAAAGTGGTTTAATAATTTTCCCACAGGCCCCTTCATAGGAAGTGATAGGATATGATACCAGACCTTTTGATTTCAAAGCCTTTTGGTTTTTTTTCTACCAGACACTTAACACTAATGTTACCCCCTAGTGCTGACCCATAGTCTTTTCCTGTGCTCACCCTTTGTAAGTCCTTTAAAGTTCTCCATTCTTTTTCCAGGGTCTTGGTGTAGCCCTGAAATTCATCACTGGATGGCTTTGTGAGGCAGCTAGGTCGGTGCTGCTTCTGTCTGCACTGTTAGAGTAGCTAGTACACGCTGACTAAATTATGGCTTAGCCTAGCACTGTCGTATGCACATTATCTTCCATTTCACAGTAACATACTTTTCTAAGTGGGGTAACGTGTGGCAGTGATTTCAATAGTAGTTCCTAGGAAAATGTTATTTTTATTCATCTGCAAGTTTCTCTGTGGTAATAACTTTTGTCCATCCAGTATTTTTTAATTCTTTTGAATTTGTTTCATTAATACAACTTTGTTTTTTAGGATTTTACTTTGTGACTGGATCATCCTCCAAAGGAAAAGGGAAAATTAAGAGTGTTTTTTACTGGTTAAAAACCTGCCAGTCATATATGACTCCAAAGTAAATAGATTATGTCTGTGTTGATACTTTGTTTGCAACCTGTCTTTTTTAACTTGTGATTGCTATCTGATTTGCATTTCAAAATACTGTATGTTGAAAGTAGTAACTGTAAGACTGCTTGTATTTTGCTTTCCTTTTCTTTCTTTTTTTTTTTTTTTGTTAAGGCCCATTCTAAATGTAAAAGATAATGCTCAGTTTAAAAAACAAAATCTTGATGTTTTACAAGACAATCTGATGTGAAAAGTGGTCTTGGAGAGATTAACTCCTTTTTTATGAGGAAGTAATTTCCCAGAATTTGTTCAGAGACTTAAGGGTCTGCTTTGGAGGAAAAGGGATGTCACAAGGAAACATAATAAATGATATACATTATGAATAATGTTTTTCAGAAGGTTAAGAATAAGGAGTGACAGTTCTTTATAAAAGGAGGAGGAATAAAGAGGCCCAGGATATGTAAAAATAAAACTGGTTATAGGGCTTGAAGAAAATGATCTTTTATAGACAATGTAAGTTATTTGGAGTAAAAAAAAAATGTGAGGCTCTTATAAAATATGAAGGACTAGGAAGATGATAAAGGAAAAAGGAAGAACGTAGAACATGAAAGGTACTAGCCTGTCAATTTAAATGCTGTTTAAAATGCACTTTGGTAGGAAGAAACTCTGTAGATGGACCACCCCCATAGAGTGTTTGTGTCCTTGTTTTTAAGCACTGTGTTAGCACTTTCATGGTTGCAGTATTGAGACTTCCTTAGTAGTACAGTGCCTTTGCATGTAGAATATACTAATTATTGAATGAATGTTGAAAGTGATCTCAAGTTACTTGAAATTTGTTTAATAAATCAATGCAATGACAAAATAATTTTCTTGATTTAGAAGTTTTTTTGAAATTGGTGATTTGCCTGTGTTCTTATAACAAGTTAAAAGCATTTCTTGTTACTCATCATAGGAACTTGAGTTTCTTTAAGGATTGTTAGTTGAGTGTGAGTATTTTGTCTGTGGAAGCCGAATGGATAGGATACACGTGTATGTGCCTGATGAGTGTAGTACATTTTGGCCCAGTTTTAAAGTAAAGAGCATTTTCCTTCTTTGTAAAACCTGAAGTTGTGTGTCCTTAATACATTTGTGTTCTTTCTGTCTTTTTTAGGGAAACAGTGCTTCTTAGTCCTACGTCAGCAGCAGTTTAATGTCCAGGCTCTTGTGGCAGTGGGAGACCATGCAAGCAAGCAGATGGTTAAATTTGCTGCCAAGTAAGTAAGCAATTATATCCTGTTGTCAGAATAAACAATGGTGGGAACCAAGACTCCCAGGGGTTTGGACCATTTTCATACATTAACATCAATGCTTCGTTTGTTTAAAAATGTAGTTATTTAAATTGTCAGTTCAGTGTTGCTGAATACATTAAACTTACAAAAGAGAAAATATGGAGCACAGGCTTGAAATTCATTTGGAACTGCTGAAGCAGCACTCTCTACAGACAAGTCACATTTACTTTCGAGTAACAAAAAGCCTGGCAGCCTCAACATAGCAGAGCAACTTTATTTTGTTGTGTTTGTTGAACTTCATTTCCTCCCTTCTTCCCTCCCTCCCTGCCTCCCCCAGTTTGAGATTTGCATATTGAGCAACAAGTTTTCTAACCAAAAAATAAAAGTATATAAAATAAAAGAATGTAGTTTGGCAAATGATTTCCTCCAGAAGGAAGTAAAACAAATGTGTTACAACTTTTAGCTTTGACACCAAAAGGGTTTAGGATAAAAAAGGTAAAACTTACTTCTTCCTCCTGTAAAAGTCTGAGCTGTCTGGCCCAGAGTTCCCGTAGAAGCAGCACATTGTTTTGTTCAGCTTACAGGAGGCAGATATAGAGATAGAAGTGTGGTTGTGCGTGCAGTGGCTCTAAGGTGATGAGAGCTGTTTTACTTGGTAATGGTGATGTGGCTAATTTTGTTTTCATGTTTTGTTTCAATTTCATCAGAATTTTATTTCCATGATAATGATCTCAGAAAACATGGGAAAATGTATGGTCTTTATGTTTTAAGTAATAAAGTAATTTCATAGGTGTAAGTTTTTTTAACAGAATTCAATCAGAGTAAATGATATATTTTTTCTATTTTTTTTTTTTAAATCTTTGCTCTTTAGATGCATGCTTTCTAAGATGAGTTAATTCAGATGGAATTATGAATTTTAGAATTGGAAAGAAACTTAAAAATTATCTAATTCAATATCCTAATTTAGCTTTCAGCCCTCCCTGACCCTCTAGCACAACGTTACACATATAAAGGATGCTCAGCAGCTGGTTTTGATTTGGGTATTTATCAAAATCAGTTTCATTACATCATAGTAATACCTGCACTCAGGTTTCAGAACTTCAGTGCCATGAATTAAGTCATTGATGAGATCAGTAGTATTTTAGTACTCCTAGTACAGTAGCCCCACCTCTCCCTATCTCCCTATCCTGCTGCCCAGAGACAACCACTTTTCTTCTGCATGTGTCTTCTGGTAATTAGGTTTGCTTGTTTTGTCTCCTAG
This sequence comes from Rhinopithecus bieti, assembly GCF_001698545.2. Classification (NCBI taxonomy): domain Eukaryota; kingdom Metazoa; phylum Chordata; class Mammalia; order Primates; family Cercopithecidae; genus Rhinopithecus; species Rhinopithecus bieti. The sequence goes on from NW_016809075.1 coordinate 1,046,518, forward strand.
TTAGAGTGTGTGCTTGTGGGGTGCATTTGTCTTCCACCCTTTTAAGGTTAGTGTGTATCCTATGAAGTCAAACGTAAATGAGCTTGGTCCCTAGAAATTTAATCTGCACAGAGAGCCTTCTATAAAAGAAAAAAAGATGGTCCTGGAAACTACAGACATAGATCCTAAATTCTGTTAAATATACTGAAAAATACTGGAAAAAAGTCAACCTCAAATTAACAAACAACTTTTTTAGTTACCGTCTTTTGTATTAATTATTTGGTTCTGAAAACTAATACATGAAGCTGACAGTTACATAGAGAATACATTTTTCCATTAAACTGCATTATAACCTCAATGTTATGTTTCTAAAGCTTCCAGTGGAAAAGCCTTTTGAAAATCCTACTTACCCATAATATTCAGTGAGAGGCATTCTACTGACAAGTGGACAGTTAATCCATGTGATGTGTTTAGAAGTATACACATTAAAAGTACTCCACAAATAAGTTATTATTTCAGGTCTTCTCAGAAACTCCTAGGGCTTGACTAAGTAACGGCAATTGACTATATCAGATGTCAACCATAGCTTAATAGCTAAAAAGGCTGCTTTCAAATGGTCTCCCAGACAGAACTTAGTTCACTAATGCCCTCATAAAATTAAAGAACACCTTTTTATCATTATTTCAATAAGGGCTTTCATCCAATTGGGATGATATACAGGTGATCTTTCTTTTTTTTCTTTTTTTTTTTTTTTTATTTGAGACGGAATTTCACTCTTGTTGCCCAGGCTGGAGTGTAGTGCTGTGATCTCTGCTCACCACAACCTCCACCTTCCAGGTTCAAGCAATTCTCCTGCCCCAGCCTCCCCAGTAGCTGAGATTACAGGCATGTGCCACCACGCCCAGCTACTTTTGTATTTTTGGTAGAGATGGGGTTTCTCCATGTTGGTCAGGCTGGTCTTGAACTCCTGACCTCAGGTGATCCACCCGCCTTGGCCGCCCAAAGTGCTGGGATTACAGGCATGAGCCACCACGCCCAGCCATGGGTGATCTTTCTTTTAGACAAGGGAAGAATATAGATAATTTAGCCTAGAGTTTGTAATTCCTGAAGTAGAACTCCATAAAGATCTAGATGCAGTTCAGGCTTAACAACTAAATTGTGACTTGATTTTTTTTTTTTTTTAAGCAAAGAACATGTAGCTATTTTTAGTCCTTTTAAAAAATGGACTTTATATAAAGTAGCAATGTGTGGGAAAAGGTTGAGCTGTTGCAAATTATAAACCTTGTCACTGGTTATATGTAAGTGAATGGAGCCAATTTTATACAATAGATTCAACATGTGGTACATAGATAAGTATTATTAAACTTTTGGCACTAGTATGTTAAGGAATCAAGCCTGAGTAATTACCAGTAGGTGAGTTAATGGCTTTTGCTATCTTGTGAAAAAGGAAAATTCTTATGGCAAAGACTCATTGGCAAGAGATGAGTTTTTAAGTTTTGTAGTTGGTTAAGATAATTTTCTTAGGAACGTGATTTTATGTTCCAGATGGGTCATTTTGTCCTTTCTGTGTGATGTAACCTGTACTTCTAAGATAGTTCAGAAATCCTGATCCTTGATAAGAGAAGTCCACTTTTAGACTTCAGCAAGAACTTTTTAGAACATTTTTTAGGGAAAAGATGTATGGAGATTTTCTTCGTCTTTTAACTTCCTTTTCCTAAAAATTGTTACTGTGTTTAGCTAAAATGGGTATGCATTACTCCATTGTGAAAGCAAAAATTAAGATAGCTTTCATGCATTTATCTTTGAGGTCACTTGTTTAGGCAGTACCGTTTGGTGAACTGATACTTATAAAACAAAATCTAAGGTATAAAGTTATTATTGAATCATAAATAGCAATAAAAAGAAATTCCTCTATTTGTTATTAACAGATTAAAAGGAAGAAATTTTATAACCTGCTGTGGTCTAACTATATTCACTGTGGTTATTGTTATTGTTATTCACTAACTATATTCATTATTGTTGTACCAAACTGAAGAAACCTTAAGTTCACTTGGACTTTCTGTGTTTTATTGTTGTTGTTTTGAGATGGAGTTTGGCTCTTGTTCCCCAGGCTGGAGTGCAGTGGCGCGGCCTCAGGTCATTGCAACCTCCATTTCCCAGGCTCAAGTGATTCTCCTGCCTCAGCCTCGTAACTAGGATTACAAGTGCCCGCCACCACACCTGGCTTATTTTTTGTGTTTTTAGTAGAGACGGGGTTTCACCGTGTTGGTTGGTCTCGAACTGGTCTTGAACTCCTGACCTCAGGTGGGATCCACCCGCCTCAACCTCCGAAAGTGTTGGGATTACAGGCGTGACTTTCTGTGTTTTTAAGCATGGAAGATAATTGAATTTTCTGATATGATACCGGAAGGACAGCAGTACTAAAATTTCTAAAACATTTGAGAGTAAAGTCTTATGTCGGTCTGTCCACATGAGATTTTAAAGATATTTGGCTTCAATTTTTTTTGTCTCCTTTTAGTGTTGTTTGTATTTTCTGCCATGTTATTTGATTTAGGACAAAGTAGTCCAGTCATTTATTAAACTAATATTTATTGAAGGATACATGCCCTTTTTGCTCCCTCTTTAAGTCCACACTTGCCAGAAGTTTTATTTTCAGTGCTAGTTTATCTAAAATCTGTAATGGCTTCCTACTTCCAACCATGTCCAAGATTAATTCCACCTGGTGTTTCCCTCCCTACAGTGTTATTTCCCACTGCTTCCCAGTACATACTCTTCAGATTGGGCAGACATTCCATGCCTGCAGTGACCTCTCTTCACTTCTCATTTTAAAGGCATTGGCTTTATTCATTAATCTTCATTCTTTGTCATTTAGCTTAACCCCATATCCATCAGTATCCTCATTGTTTGGTTTCTCTGTTCGTTTCTTAGGGATCCACATATATATTCTTAGGAGACAGAATTATATGTATTTACATGTATATATTATATATATTTAATTTTTAGTATATATTTTGATGATAATCTTAAAGTTATATTATTCCATATCATTTTAAAGACAGATTTATAACTGAAAACTGCCATGTGTATCTAGTGCTCCATTAGCATTACTGTCTTATTTACAATTGCATTCATGCCAGCTGAAGCCAAATGATATTCATATTCTGTACAAATGAAGGTTTCACAGTAGTTTGAATAGAGACACATGCTGAACGAGTTGGGTTACCAGGTAGTACTTGGTAATTTAGAGGAATTCTGAACTCAGAAAAGCCTGTACCATTCAAGGAGATATATTAAATTCTCTTTTTGTCTGTATAGGAGCAGCAGATCACTAATAGTATAACAGTTTGATGCAAGGAAAAATGTTTCTGTTTCTAGTTCCAGTTAAGTTTCAGGTATTCGATAATTCATTTGATACAAATTTTAATTAATGCCACATTAACTTTCACATAAGCAAGATAGTTTTATAAAATGATTGGCTGATGCTTTATTTAAATTGTCATTCTTAGATTACTCTTTTCAGAATTTTGGTTAATTATGAAGCTAAAACATCCTGACTCTACCTAAGAGTTAATGTTTTAGGTAACCAAATAGGTATTCTTCACATTCCTAGTATTGAAGTCAGAATACAAAAAGAAATTAATTATGGAACTGGCTCTAAGGCTGCAGGCTTTATTCAGTAAACCAAATGTCAGCAACTTAGTTTTAGTGAAACTAAAACTTAATATTACTTATTAATTTGAATTTTGTTTTTATTTAAAAATTTATTTCTATTTTAAAGTTAAGGGCTATAAGCATAAGCATTTACACTAGTTTGGTATTTGTAGGTGTTTAAGTAACATGACAGAACTTACTTAAGTGATTACTGGGGGTTGTTGACATTTTTTGTTCCACTAAAGAGAACCCATATAGTAGTTTTAGAACTGCTGGTCTGTGCCTTATTGAGTAGTGCATACTTCTCACCACGCTTATTTTGGACCCAAAATTCTTGGGGTTTTAGTGAACAAAAATTAGTTCATAAAATAAGTTAACAGCTGGGCATGGTGGCTCATGCCTGTAATCCCAGCACTTCGGGAGGCCAAAACGGGCAGTTCACTTGAGCCCAGAAGTTTGAGACCATGCTGGCCAACATGGTGAAACCCCATCTCTACAAAAAAAATTTTTTTTTAGTTAGTCGGCCAGGCGTGGTCACTCATGCCTGGAATCCCAGCACTTTGGGAGGTCGAGGCGGGCGGATCATGAGGTCAGGAGATCAAGACCGTCCTGGCTAACATGGTGAAACCCTGTCTCTACTGAAAATACAAAAAATTAGCTGGGCATGGTGGCACATGCCTGTAATCCCAGCTACTCGGGGTGCTGAGGCAGCAGAATCGCTTGAAACCAGGAGGTGGAGGTTGCAGTGAGCCAGGATTGCATCACTGCACTCCAGCCTAGACAACAGAGCGAGACTCTGTCTCAAAAAAAAAAAAACAAAATTAGTAGGGCATGGCGGCATGTGCCTGTAGTCGCAGCTGCTCCAGAGGCTGAGGTGGGAGAATCACCTGAGCCCAGGAGGTCCAGGCAGTGAGCTGTGATTGTGCCACTGCAGTCCAGCTTGGGCAGCAGAGCAAGACTCTAGCTTAAAAAGTAAGTTATCATGGGCCGGGTGTGGTGGCTCACACCTGTAATCCCAGCACTTTGGAAGGCCAAGGTGGGTGGATCATCTGAGGTCAGGAGTTCGAGACCAACCTGGCCAACATGGTGAAACCCTATCTCTACTAAAAATAAAAAAAATTAGCCAGGTGTGGTGGTGGGCACCTGTAATCCCAGCTACTTGGGAGGCTGAGGCAGGAGAATTGCTGGAACCCAGGAGATGGAGGTTGCAGTGAGCTGAGATCACGCTGTTGCACTCCAGACTGGGCAACAGAGTGGGACTCCGTCTCAAATAAATAAACAGATAAATAAGTAAGTTATCATGATTTAGAGAATGATTTAAATCTTTAATTTTTGCAAAGCGCCCGTGGACAGATCGGTGTAATAGAGGTACAGAGAACTCAGGGATTTAGTTCCCTACTAACTGGTGACAAAGAGTCCTTCATTGACCAAACTCTCCTCAGATTCCTTTGAAAGAACTTTCTGCTCCAATAAACCTTGACTTTTTTACCTCATGTTTATGTGTGCATTGTTCAGTTTTGACAAGAATCCTACTGAGTTGCTTTAACTACAACCCCTGTCATCTCCCATCAGTATCTGATCACCCGCCGTAGCTAATCAGGTTCCTCCTCCTCCACCATCCCTCAGGTGATGTCTGATCACCCTCACCTGCCATCAACAGGAATCCTGTTAGGTCACTTTCGCCAGAATTCCCCCTTTCCCCTGATGGCTCCTCTTAGTAATTTTCCATCCACTGACTATGTTCCCATCTTTGGCTCTAAGTTTCAACTTGCCAATGGTGTATTCAGAGTTGAGCCCAACTCTGTTTTCCCCTATTGCACTAGTCTTGAATAAAATTTGTTTTTACCACTTTAAATACTGTCCATCTCTGGTTTTCCCTGAAAACCATGTGACTTCATATATTGTTTACTGTTTGCTTATCTTACCTCATTCTTCAAAGCTAACACTCTTATTCAAACACTTATTTCTACTTGCCTGATAAATACACAAGTCTGAGATCTAGTGTGGTACTATACTAATTCACTATAATTGAAGGAAATGCTTGCTTGATGTATAAACAAAGTTTGTTCTTCTCTTAGAATTGAAATATATGGCTGGGCGTGGTGGCTCACACCTATAATCCCAGCACTTTGGGAGGCCAAAGCAGGCAGATCACTTGAGCCCAGAAGTTCAAGACCAGCCTAGGCAATATGGTGAAACATCATCTCTATAATAAAAGTCAAAGTAATTAGCCGGGTGTGGTGGTGTGAGCCTGTGGTCCCAGCTACCTGGGAGGCGAAGGTTGCAGTGAGCCGAGATCGTGCCACAGCACTCCAGACTGTGTGACAGAGCAAGACCCTATCCAAAAATATATATATTTTTATTGTCAAAAGGTGGTTTTATTATTTTTTAAAGTACTTACCTAATTTATTTTTATTTTTGTTCTTTTAATGCTGTTTTAATTAGCAAATATATGGTTTCTTGTGTTTGGGTATTTTACATTTCTTTGCCTCGGTGAATTGTACATTTAATTTATAACATTGAAGCATTTTATGTTGGTACATTATTTGAAGAACTGGTGTGTAACAACTTTATGGCATGCCTCTTTTCTTTTTTTTTTTTTTTTTTTTTTTTTTTGAGACGGAGTCTCGCTCTGTCGCCCAGGCTGGAGTGCAGTGGCCGGATCTCAGCTCACTGCAAGGTCCGCCTCCCGGGTTTACGCCATTCTCCTGCCTCAGCCTCCCGAGTAGCTGGGACTACAGGCGCCCACCACCTCGCCCGGCTAGTTTTTTTTTTTGTATTTTTTAGCAGAGACGGGGTTTCACTGTGTTAGCCAGGATGGTCTCGATCTCCTGACCTCGTGATCGGCCCGTCTCGGCCTCCCAAAGTGCTGGGATTACAGGCTTGAGCCACCGCGCCCGGCCGGCATGCCTCTTTTCTAACCTTTATTAAATCCTTGCAAAGATTTAAAAATTACTCATTTGAATGTAGGTGGTTATGTAGATCTGTAAGTACGTTTCTCATTAAGTATATAGTAAGATTTAACACATTATTTCTGACAACCAGAAAGCTAAAAAGTTATCAGTTTTGCTGAAAACCTTTAATAGTCAAGTTTCTGTGTTAAAAATTTTAAATAGTTTTGTTGATATAAGATATATTAAATATGCAATGAAAAAACTTAATGTACATAGTGTCTCTTCACTATTTTTTTTTTTTTTTTTTTTTTTTTTTTTGTGTGGTAATAAATGGAAACAGTTTGAAAAATATTAGCGATTATCCAGAATTAAATTTTGGTCATCACCCAGCCTCTGCCAACTCCCAAGTTTATCCCTACTATTAACAACACCAATCAGGGAATACATCAATATACAAGATTCTGTTATATTTTATTGCCTTTATTGTGGACTATCTAATATTAATATGGTGCTTCGTGCTTAAATCTGTGGTACCTAGAAGACGAGAAAATAAAAGGATAACACATATTCTGTCATCTTCTGTCATTATCTTGGGTTTATGGATAGATTAGTGAAAACGATGGGATACTCTTTCAGCGACCTCCGTCTAATTTTTTAGATGAAGATCATGGAAACCACATCCCCCACCAATACAGACTCTTATTGCATGTGAAATATTTATTTTTAATATTAAGAAACTTAATCTGCAGTTAAAACTCAGCTATAGTAAACTAACACTTTGCTTTACTGCCAACCTTTTACAGTGTCTAGGAGGATTTTTATGCTTATTTGGATGCCTCTTCTCTGTTAGTCCCTGTACCAGACCCAAAAGGTACAGGTACAATGTCACCAGCCATCTTCCCCATTGATGTTACAGGGAAACAACAGATTTGCTTATAATAATAGCAGTAATAGTGGACTATTCTTATATACTAAGTGTGGAGCTGGGCAAAGCCAGACTTTTTTTCTCACTTGATCCCACAGCAGCCCCCATGAGGTATAAATACTGTTTTTGCGTTTTTGCTTTTTTTGTTTGTGGGTTGGGAGGAGGTTATTGTCTCTTTTTTCTTTTTCTTTTTTTTTTTTTTTTTTGTTTGTTTTGTTTTCAGATGAGGAAATCGAGGTGTGAAATATTAAGGTTTTGACTAAAGTGTCTTAGGATTCTGTACTCACTCTAGTCTTTTAATAGAACTGGCCAGGCGTGGTTACTCAGCCTGTAATCCATCACTTTAGGAGGCTGAGTAAGGAGGATCACTTGAGCCCAGAGTTCAAGACCAACTGGGCAACGTGGCAAAATCCTGTCTCTACAAAAAAAATAATAATAAATAAATAAATAAATAAATAAAAATTAAAAATAAAAAAGTAGAACTGATTTATAATAAAAGAAATTTTTATGTTTGAGTGATAAAGTCATTACTAAAAATCAAAGTGAGGAATTTATTTAACCATTTGCTAACACTAATGAGTTTGTCTCTTACTACTGTAAAGCAGTAGCTGCCTTCTAAGGAATCACACTATTGTTAAAAGCATGCTCTAAAATAAGGGAAAGGGACAGGGAGTTGGAACCTAGAGAGTTTCATGTTTTCAGTGAGTTATTCTTCCTGAATAATCTCAATAATAAAAATGTTGACAGTTATAAACATGAAACCTAACACCACTAGAGGTAAATCTGATAAGTAATTGCATCTACTTTTGCTTAGGCTTTGGGCTTTTTTTTTCTTATCAGCACTGCCATTAACACGACACAATACATTTTGCACCTTTGTATCACTCTTGTGAGGAATAAGGCACAAAGTCATTCAAAAAAGCAGCTGTGTGGTGTATGCCACTGATGTTGAAAATAAAACCACAGACTCAGAATTTAAAATAAGGATTTATCTTTTACTAAGATTGTGGATGCAGGAAAGAATTGAAAGGATTTGTCTGGATAACTAATACTGTTCCTTAACACATCAAATTGCAGGCTCTTTGTTAGACACTTGTACCAACTAAAATCCTTTCCTAGAATTGCTCCGTCAACAGCAAGGGAGAAGAGATCTTGAGACATTTAGGGATGGGTGTCCTTTTAGATTAGCTTTTTGTAGAGTGGTGCTAATGTACTGTCAGTTCTGCTGTGTGACGTATGCATTCGTAAAAATAACTGTCCTAGGCCAGGCGCGGTGGCTCAAGCCTGTAATCCCTGCACTTTGGGAGGCCGAGACGGGTGGATCACGAGGTCAGGAGATTGAGACCATCCTGGCTAACGCGGTGAAACCCCATCTCTACTAAAAAATACAAAAAACTAGCCGGGCGAGGTGGTGGGCGCCTGTAGTCCCAACTACTCCGAAGGCTGAGGCAGGAGAATGGCGTAAACCCGGGAGGCGGAGCTTGCAGTGAGCCGAGATCCAGCCACTGCACTCCAGCCTGGGCGACAGAGCGAGACTCTGTCTCAAAAAAAAAAACTGTCCTATGCAAAATTGTGCAATAAAAACCACGGTGTTTATGGAGAAAATGGGGTTAATGGCATAGCACTCAAAAACTTGATGTGGAGAAAGGGAACCCGTCATACACTATTGGTGGGAATGTAAATTACTATAGCCTCTATGGAAAACGGTATGGCGGCTCATCAGAAATTAAAAATAGAACTACCATATGACCCAGTAATCCCATTATGGAGTAATTATCCAAAGGAAATGAAATTATTATGTCAAAGAGAGATACATATTTGCACTCCAGTATTTATTGCAGCACCATTCACCCTAGCCAAGGTAAGGATTCAACCTAAGTTTCCTTCAACAGATGAATGGATGAAGTGTGGGATATATACACACTGGAATACTATTCAGCCATAAAAAATGAAATCTTGTCGTTTGTGGCAACATAGATGAACCTGCAGAGCATTATGTTAAGTGGAATAAGCTGGACATGGAAAGAGAAATACTACATGATCTCATGTGCTAAAGATGTTGATCACATAGATGTAGAGAGAATAGTTGGTGCAGGGGAGGGAGACAAGGGAGAGTTGGTCAGTCTGTTCAAAATTACAGATAGGAAGAAGAGTAAGTTCTGGTGTTCTCTTGCACAGTAGGGTAACTATGGTTAACAATGTTGAATATTTCAAAACAGCTAGAAGAGAGGTTTTGGAAAGTTCTCACCACTAAGAAGTGATAAATGTTTGAGGTGACAGATATGCCAAATGCCCTGATTTGATTTTTACACAATGTATACCTCTATGGAGACATCACACTCTACCTCATAAATATGTACAATTGTGTGTCAATTAAAAAAAAACTTCATTAATGGCACACTTTTTGAAAAGACAAGAACCTAAAAGGTTTTTTTCTTGTTTGTTTTTTTGTTTTTTGTTTTTGTATTTGGTTTTTTTTGAGACGAGTCTCACTCTTGTTGCCCAGGCTGGAGTGCTGTGGCACGATCTCAGCTCACTGCAACCTCCGCCTCCCGGGTTCAACGATTCTCTTGCCTCAGCCTCCTGAGTAGCTCAGTAAATACAGGCGCCCACCACCATGCCCAGCTACTTTTTGTATTTTTAGTAGAGACAGGGTTTCACCATGTTGGCCAGCCTGGTCTTGAACTCCTGACCTCAGGTGGTCCACCCCCCTCAGGCTCCCAAAGTGCTGGGTCTAGAGGCGTGAGCCACCACGCCTGGCCAGTTACCTAACTTCTTAAAGGTAATAGTTTTATATTCATTGAATGGTTAAGAAATATGTAAATACTACAATAAATATAGCATTTTACCTTGAAAAAAATGTGCAGTTTGCTTATGGAAGTGGGTGTCAAAAGAAAGGCAGTTTGTACGTTATTGTGAAGTGATGGAAGGAACAGTGTCTGAAATCAAAGGGAAAGTTGTAACACCAGATGTGGATGGGCATGGCTCATAACATGAATTACAGGTAGATGTTTAAGGTGTGTGCATTTTGTATATTCCCGCATGGCTGAGTGCACCCAAGTATTGTTGTCTGTATTGACCGAGTGTTCTCACTGATGAAATCTGGCATAGGCAAAAGCAAAATTCTCATACTCAAATTGTTCCCTAATGTGTCAGTGGTGTTGAAACAAATTCACATTTTCTTTTTTTTTTTTATTATTATACTTTAAGTTATAGGGTACATGTGCATAACGTGCAGGTTTATTACATATGTATATTTGTGCCATGTTGGTGTGCTGCACCCATCAACTCGTCAGCACCCATCAATTCATCATTTATATCATGTATAACTCCCCAATGCAATCCCTCCCCCCTCCCCCCTCCCCATGATAGGCCCCAGTGTGTGATGTTCCCCTTCCCGAGTCCAAGTGATCTCATTGTTCAGTTCCCACCTATGAGTGAGAACATGCGGTGTTTGGTTTTCT
>NW_016809075.1:1061112-1065756 GCF_001698545.2 Rhinopithecus bieti
CCATGTTGGGAGATCCACTGCTCTCTTCAAAGCTGTCAGACAGAGTCGTTCGCGTCTGCTCAGGCCTCTGCTGCTTCCCCTGTTGTTTTTTTAGCTGAGCCCTGCCCCCAGAGGTGGAGTCTATAGAGACAGGCAGGTTTCCTTGAGCTGCTGTGAGCTCCACCCAGTTCGAGCTTCCCAGGGGCTTTGTTTACCTACTTAAGCCTCAGCAATGGCGGGGGCCCCTCCCACAGCCTCGCTGCTGCCTTGCGGTTAGATCACCGCAGACTGCTGTGTTAGCAGTGAGGGAGGCTCTGTGGGCGTGGGACCCTCCCGGCCAGGTGAGGGATATATTCTGGTGTGCCCGTTTGCTTAAAGCGCAGTATTGGGGTCTCTGGGAGTTACCCGATTTTCCAGATGTTGTGTGTCTCAGTTCCCCTGGCTAGGAAAAGGGATTCCCTTCCCCCTTGCACTTCCCAGGTGAGGCGATGCCTCGCCCTGCTTCAGGTCTCGCTGGTCAGGCTGCAGCAGCTGACCAGCACCGATTGTCCGGCACTCCCTAGTGAGATGACCCCAGTACCTCAGTTAAAATGCAGAAATCACCGGTCTTCTGTGTCGCTCTCCCTGGGAGTTGGAGACTGGAGCTGTTCCTATTCGGCCATCTTGCTCCGCCCCCCCAAATTCACATTTTCAAAACAAGCTTTATAGCAAAACTGTACTCTTGAAAGTGACAACAGGGTTTGCTAGTGAATGGATAAAACATGAATCTTATCTGTTTGCTTACTACTTAATGTGTGGGGGTAAGGAAAATAATGAATTAGAAAATGACTGGTTTGAGAAACTAAGCGGAAATGACACCATTAATCTGGAATAAATTGCCAACATGGACTGAGAGTACACATGACCCACTCTTTGGAGCTGGGATGAACTCCTCTTCCCATATAGCACTTGGCCGAATAAAGAGTGGACACCGAAGAGGTGTGAAGCTAGCTCCTTTAGCAAAGAAGAAAGGAAGTCCATTGAGTAGGCAGCCAGTGGTGTCTCCTAAGCTTAACTGTATTGAGTTTACTGAAGAGAAGTTCCAGGCTTTTGAGTTTACAAAAAGCCCAATAGGTTGTTTTACCCCATAATCCTCTGATTATAATTTCCACCAATCTGCCTCCCCCAGGCCACCTCATTTTCTGTTGGACCTCATCAAAACTTCTAGTCTTTTTATCCATCTCCACGTTCTCTCCCAGTCTTTTCAGCCTCCTCCTTACCTCATGTGGCCCCATGCTCCATTCCTGAAACTACTCTCTGCACCTTTATCCACTATTTTCCGCCCCTTTGTTTCTCTTGCCCCACAAACACCCTACAAACTACCCTGTCCCAAAGACTCCTGATTCTATCATCTAACACCAGGCTGGAGTATCCTGAGTGTTCATGGCATGACAACTGATTCCTATTCCTCAGCTGGGCCCACTTGTGTATATTCTACTTCATAATGAAAATAGAGGTTTATGGGCTGTGCCTGTTATTTTCATTGTTTCACTGACCTCTTCAGGATCTCATTCCTCTTTATCTCAGTCTCTAAATATAATTGGAAAGGCAAAATTTGGAAAGTACTGTGAGTTCCATTGCTTAGTATTCTGCCACCCTTCTATTATTATTAAAAACAGCATATCACCAACATCTAAACCAATTCTATTGGATTCTGTTGCTTAAATAAAACAAAAATCTTTACTTAGAAACTTGAGGATCAATGAAGCATGAGATAATTCGAAAAGAATAGTTAGTTAGTAACACATTCTCTTTGGGAAGCTAGCAGCTCAGTTAGTGGACCAGCTAACCATTCTACCAGAATCTGGTTTGGAAAATAGTATGGATAGAAATATGTCTGTGAGGGAAAGGTCATTTTTAATCTCCATTTAATTTTCATTCTGTCTTAGATCAGTTGTTGTATATAAAATGCTTGGAGTTATCTTTAGGGCTAGAGGAGTGCCTAAGGACTATTTGTTTATTTTCAGGATGTTTCGTTTCCATTTTGAATGCTACTGCCCAAAGAAACGGGACATTTAAAGCATGTGAACTCATACACAACAAAGTGGAAGAAATAATGGTATTTATATGTTAATTCCATGAAGCCCTATATTTAACGCTATTCCCTCTAGCCATATACCAGGTGGAAAAAAGCAAGGACTCTGCTATTAAAAATATCAAATCAGATAGTTCCAGCTGGGGTTTCTTAATCATTTAAAAGGCAAAATATGAGGTCACTTTTAATATCTTAAGTAGATAACGATCTTAGCATTTACTTTAGATATTAAATCTGAAGTGCTTGTCTTTTGCCTTACTGGCTAGACGATACTGCTAGCAGTTTGTAGCATTGGAGTATTTTCCTTAAAAGAAACATTGGAATTTAATACAGAGCCAACTATTTTGCCTCAAATTGTCTGTCTTAGGAATATCCAATTCATCAATAGAGTAATCTAAAAAGTTGACTCACTAATTGGATTTAAGTGCCACAGGATTCTTCACACATTATTTTAATCAATTTGTTGGAAAGATCAATTTTCTCATGGCTGAATGCATATAAAAATGAAGCGACTGAATGAGTTGCATAGGAAGGTTGGCACATCTAATTCCCTAGAGGTTTTAGAAACAGGTTCTTAATTATATATCTGAAATGGTTTGAGGTTTTTAAATGAAATTTGTGTAGAAGCAGAAAGATGCAGTACCTATCTATCCAGGCCTGTGTTTCTGGATCCCCATCTTATCTAATGTTTAATAGTTGATCCTGGAGTTGATATATTATCCCTTTTTTCTTTTTAAAATTTTTTTTTGTATATGTGCCATTTTAAAGTAATTAACAGAGTAGCTTTTGTTGGTTTTGGTTAAGTGTTGTAAAGCCAGTTTTTTTTTAAAGGAAGTCGTGGAGGCCTTTTTGTATTGACTCTTACAGAGGGCAGTGAGTGTGAACACAAGTTTTTAGAGTTTAATGTTACAGTGCCTGCTATAAAGGACTACAATTAATGTGAAAAGTAGTTTTAAAGTTATAATTTATATATCGCTGTTTGTGCTTATATAATACTTCCCACTCTCCCCAAACATAGAGGTATTTTGATTATGAAAATGAGCCTTTTTTAGTACCATTATGTGTGTACATATATATTTTATTTTATTTTTCTTCATATTAGTCACTGTGGTTAAGTGATTTATTGGTAGCTGATGAGTCACAAGTATGTTTCTCATTCTCTAATGAGTCACCTAGCTACATACAAGTTTTTTTATTTTCTTTCCTTTCTAGATCTTTCACCTAAAATAGGTGTTTTACTAGTTGGTAGGTTAAAATTTCAGTTTGCTACATTAACGATTTGTTTGTTTTGAGACGGAGTCTCGCTCTGTCGCCCAGGCTGGAATGTAGTGGCACAGTCTTGACTTACCACAGCCTCTGCCTCCCGGGTTCACGCAATTCTCTGCCTCAGCCTCCCGAGTAGCTGGGACTACAGGCGCACGCTACCATGCCCAGCTAAATTTTTTTTGTGTACTTTTAGTGGAGACAGGGTTTCACCATGTTGGCCAGGCTGCTCTCAAACTCCTGACCTCAAGTGATCCATCCACCCTGGCCTCCCAAAGTGCTGGGATTACAGGCATGAACCACTGCACCCAGCCTACATTAACTGTTAGATCTGGAAAATACCAAAATAATACTCAGAAGAAGTCTCATTGATTTTTACAAACTTGTATTTAGCACGTGCTCTGGTCCAGGTACTCTGCTGGGCTTGAGTATGCAAAGATTTATGTGTGTCGTGTATATCTTAGGAGAAGCTTAATTTTGGGAGAGGGAAAGGGAGATAAACAACTGCATGCAGAGGCAGGGTACAGGTGCTGTGGTAGGAGTGTATATTGTCTATAGTTGAGGCCCCAAAAGAGAGGTGGGCATGTGGATACCCCTTCAGCATCCGTGTGGATAAGTTGGTGAATGGAGGCAAGGCCATTATACTGTTGTGTATTGCAACTCCTTGAACAGTTGCACCTGCATTTTATACCTCTTTGTTGGAACAGGGTATTTATCTGTTAGAGGAAAAACAGCTTCTATTTTCAGTCCTGTCCACTGCAACATCTGTATTGAAAATGTGGATAATGCTAAAGATGTGCTAAGAAAAAAAACAGGTCTAAAATCTGCTGTCAGAAATTTTCAGATCATTTGTGGGATTAATTCTCCTGGGCTAAATATAACTTTGTATAAAACAAAACTATTACTAAAGGGCCTATTATTTTCAGTTTTTTTTTTCCACAGAAACTATAAAGCAATCTAGCAGCTCATGAGCTTCTAAGAATGAAAATGTATTATTTCAGAATGAGCCAATGATGCATTCTGAGATATTTAAATTTAGTTCTAATTTGTCAGTCTGTAACAGAGTTACTGTCTAGGGCAATAATCATTAAATGATATTAGCTATGTGATGGTAGTCTGATTACTTAACCTTTTAGAGTCACAGTTTTCTCCTCTGTAAAATGTTGATAATACCTACTGTGTAAGCCTTTGTGAAGCTCAAATGAGATAGTGTTACGTAAAGCACTTCACACAGAACCTGGAACATAAAAGGGAATTGCTGCAGAGATAATAGAAATAATACTTTAGGGATTTAGTTCTGAAATCTCTTTTCTCTTTTCCTTTCTTTC
>NW_016809075.1:1066089-1071877 GCF_001698545.2 Rhinopithecus bieti
CCCCATGCCCGGCTAATTTTTTGTATTTTTAGTAGAGACGGGGTTTCACCATGTTGGCCAGGCTGGTCTTAAACTCCTGACCTCAGGTGAAGCACCTGCCTCGACCTCCCAAAAGTGCTGGCCTAAAAATCACTATGCTTGGCCTAAAATCACTTTCATTTGAGCTATAAAATAAAAGTGTGTTTGCCAGGCATGGTGGCTCACGCCTATAATCCCACCACTTTGGGAAGCCAAGGCAGATGAATCACTTGAGCCCAGGAGTTGGAGACCAGCCTGGGCAACATGATGAAACCCTGTCTCTACATAAAATACAGAAATTAGCTGGGCGTGGTGCACCTGCCTGTAATCCCAGCTACTCAGAAGGCTGAGGTGGGAGGGTCACTTGAACCTAGGAGATGAGTTTGCAGTGAGTTGATCCCAGTGATTCTTCTCTGTACTCACAAGAGGACTTGTAGAGTCAAAACCTGACACTGGGACCCAGCAGCAAGAGATAAACTGCTTTTTCTCTAGATTTATGTCTCCATCATTTATTTGCAAGAAGGTGACCTCTTTGACTGGAGCTGTGTGCTGTTAAGTATTTTTTCACCTGTCTCCTATACAGAAATTATACCTTCACCATTGATTTTCAGGTCATCTGCAGTAACCATTTCTCAGGGTTTATGATTCTTGTTCTCTACCCCAGTGCTCTCCAAAGTGTGATTTGCTCAAGATTACCCATTGAGGGAAAGAAAATAATTAAACTAACTTCCTTCTTTCCGCCTACCCTTTCTTCCCTGCTTTTTTCTTTTATCTAAAAGAGTGAGAATGAATTTGAGTTTTTCCAATAGTTAATTTATACATAAACACTGGACCCATCACTTGCATTGCTCCTCAGAAGGTCACATATCACCTATAGCGTGTGAGGTTTCTGAAGAAAGATTTTGGGGTTCCAATAATGAAAAGAAGCTAGCAGTGGTACCCTCACTCTTCTCTCTCCTCCCCTCTTTCTTCCCCTCCCCTCCTTTCCTCTCCTGTAGATATTATGCCATCTTCATATACAATGTCAGTTAAAATCATACAATTAGACTGTTTCTACAATCAGTAGAATTTTATTCTTCTACTGGCAGTAATGTACTGAAGTATTCCTATCTCTCTTGTTTTGACTCAATTTTGTATATATACATAAAACCCTCCGATAGTCTGACCCTTTTCACAAATGGAACCTTTTGATCTTAATGCTTTTTCGTCTGAATTCACTCGTGTCTACAGTAAGATAGAAATAGATGTAGATACAGATGTAGCTGTGTAGAGATAATAGAGCTAAATTGTCCAAAATCATGGAATGGTTTTACTAATGTCTAAATAGGTTATGATTTTTAACAGCTGCATATAGAAGTGCAGAGATTGGAAGGGTTAAAAAAATTAACTGTTCTCTGTGTCTGATTAATCCTGCCTTCTTTCCCATTGATTCGGTAGAGCAATTTGTAATTGCAGAAATTTATAATAACTTTGGCCCTAGCTTATGAAATAGTTTATGGTTTCAGAAGTTATTCTGTAAGTTGTTTAGGACTGGAAACAATGTTCTAAATGGTAGTTGTTTTCTAGACTAGCTGTTCTAATATTTTAGCACTCAGTATTACTGAATTAAAGTACTAAAAGTAGATATAGTTCCAGGTTTCAGGTCCTGAGTTAAAAGAGTCATCTGGTACTTTCGAATGAGAAAGAAGAGGAAATTTTTGTTTGCTTTAATTGGACCTACAGCCAGCCCTGGGCAGAGTATCTTTGACTACATTCCACCTTCTTTCTAGAAGGATACTAGCATGATGCGCAATCCTTAAAAGTAGATGTGTTCGGGCCAGGTGCGATGGCTCACACCTGTAATCCCAGCACTTTGGGAGGCCAAGACAGGTGGATCACCTGAGGTCAGGAGTTCGAGACCACCCTGGCCAACATGGTGAAACCCTGTCTCTGCTAAAAATATAAAAATTTGCCAGGCATGGTGGTACATGCCTGTAGTCCCAGCTACTCAGGAGGCTGAGAGAGGAGAATCACTTGAATCCGGGAGGTGGAGGTTGCAGTGAGCTGAGATAGAGCCACTGCATTCCAGCCTGGGTGACAGAGATGAGACTGTCTCAAAAAAAAAAAAAAAAAAAAAAGTAGATGTGTTTGACTTGAGTTGGCTTGAAGAAGATTGTCTGATAATGGAAGGTCCAGAGGGCCAGCAATGCCTTCTAATAGGAGTCAAAGGAGGTGAGATGAGGGGACCAAGGGGTTAGGGATATAGAAGAAAGGTAGCAGAGTGTACCTCTACTTGGGACAGGTCAAGTTGCTTGATGAAGCAGTACGTTGATTGGTACAAAGGAGAAAACCTTCCTTGTAAAGACATGTGAGATAAGCAATAGAATTCTCACCACGCCTGAATATACACTCAGTTATCACATTTACTGGTAGGTGGCAGTCACATTGAAGATAGATTCATTCAGTGACACTAGATTGCAAGTATTAGAAAGCCCTTATAACAGTCCACTGGAACCTCTTGATCCCTTCAAGCCTTAGAAGAGCCTTACCTTAGTTCATCAACTACTTCTTTTGCCATAATAAATTCTGAGTTTCTTCAGTAGTCAAGATTTTAGCTAGGTATTAGGTGATAGCCCCAGTGCAGGAGACTTAACGAGAGTGCAAGAGATATGCATGCTGTTGATTTTTTTTTTTTTTAAGTTAGTTGGTAACAGACATACAGATTTCTAGGCAGTGTAACCAAGTGAAATAAACAATTTTCTTTCTTAACTACTCTTTACCTATTATCCTCATTTTGATCCTTTTTCATTGAAATGGATTCTGGTGTTCTCTTGTGTAAAGTAAGTACTGTCCGGTTTCTGGAATGTCTAATTGCACCACAACTACTAAAGACCCAAATCCTCATCAGAATGAATAGAATTTTTCCATGAAAATTAAATTTTATCCTTTTCATCAACTATATTGTGATAAACTTTGTCAGTGCAATAATATACACAAAAGTAAAACGGGTACATTTTGTATGGGAATCACCATTTTGGATTATACATTTTCTTCCTCAGTTATATACTAGTGATTAAAAAATAATCATTGTGTTTAATAAGCTACTTTATAAATTTTGTATTTTCGAATTTGAGTGTCTGGTGTTCAGAATTCAAGTTGTTATAAAAATGAGCTGCCCAGGAGATGCATTTATTTTACGCTCATCATATATTAAACTTCATGTAGGCATCCTTTTAAATGGGAGTACACAATCCAATAGTCATAAATCCGATGACAGAGCATACTCAGAAACTAAAGATAGTGAGAATTTAATTGCAAAACAGTACCCTAATGTCCTCTTATTACCTTAAAATCTTTTCAGTTGACCTTCTTCTATTATTTAATTCCGTCACATACCAGTAATTGCATTTATTGAAGCCAGTATTTCTCATTATAGGAAATGCTGATCTTAGTGAATCTCAAAATAGGGAGGGAAATGTTCTTTAATAAATAATTAAAAGACTTTTACTACTTTTCCCAATTCAGTACTGGTTTTATTACCTTTTATGTCCAGAGTATTTTATAAGTGGTAACTAAATTATGGCATCTAAAAAATCATCTCTTCAAGGAATCTCACAAGGTATGCTACATAATGGCTTATTCTAAGTAGGTTAAATAGACTGGCTTTGTCTCAAGTGGCTTACTATATTAAAGAAGAGTATAACATATTCAGCTTTACTGCTGAAACACCAAATGAGTTCTGACACCTCTGATGAGATGATTAAAGTTGGGAATTTTTTCTCTTGACAGCATCAACAAAGAGAGCATTGTGGATGTAGAAGGTGTTGTGAGAAAAGTGAATCAGAAAATTGGAAGCTGTACACAGCAAGATGTTGAGTTACATGTTCAGAAGGTAACTTTTTTCAAAATATAAAATCACATATAGAAATAGATTTGGGTTCTAATGGTTTTTCATGTCCAATTTATATGTTCTTACTAATTAAAATTAATGTAAAATACTGAGGTTTATAAATTAGTTACTGAATCAATTAGCTTTTATTATATAACAAATCACCCCAGTACTTAGTGACTTAAAACAACAAACATTTATTTGCTTACAATTCTGTGACGCACCCAACTGAGATACCTCATCTGCTCCATGTGACATTGGCTGGGCTGACTGATAAGTGTGACGCATCTCTTTCTGTGACCTCTCCTCATCCAGCAGGCTAGCCCAGATATGTTGATATTCAGGTACCAGGAGGGTTCCCAAAGGCAAGAGAGCGAAACCCTAAGAATAGACACTTTTCAAGCTTCTACTTGTGTCACATCTGCTAAATATTCCACTGGTCAAAGTCACACAGCAAAACTTAGATTTAAGGGATAGAGAAATAGATTCTAGCCCTTGATGGGAGGAAAAGCAATATGATTGCAAGGGAATATACATGCAGGAGCAAGAGGAAGTATTGCAGCCATTTTTGCAAACAGTCCACCACAGCCACATAGGGAAAAATATAAAACACATCTGAAAACTACTCACCAATATAAGTGAATAACAATGGACCTATCTTTCTGTAAGTTTTCTGATGATGTACTTTTATTTATTTATTCAGTTTCCATTTTTTCTTTTTCCTTTTTTTAATTATACTTTAAGTTCTAGGATACATGTGCACAACGTGCAGGTTTGTTACACATGTATACATGTGCCATGTTGGTGTGCTGCAGCCATTAACTCATCATTTACATTAGGTATTTCTCCTACTGCTATCCCTCTCCCCTCCCCTGAGCCCATGACAGGCCCTGGTGTGAGATGTTTCCCACCCTGTGTCCAAGTGTTCTCATTGTTCAGTTCCCACCTATGAGTGAGAACATGCGGTGTTTGGTTTTCTGTCCTTGCAACAGTTTGCTGAGAATGATGGTTTCCAGCTTCATACGTGTCCCTACAAAGGACATGAACTCATCCTTTTTTATGGCTGCATAGTATTCCATGGTGTATATGTGCCACATTTTATTAATCCAGTCTATCATTGGTAGACATTTGGGTTGGTTCCAAGCCAAGTCTTTGCTATTGTGAATAGTGCTGCAATAAACATACGTGTGCATGTGTGTTTATAGTAGCATGATTTATAATCCTTTGTGCATATACCCAGTAATGGGATGGCTGGATCAAATGGTATTTCTAGTTCTAGATCCTTGAGGAATCGCCACACTGTCTTCCACAATGGTTGAACTAGTTTACAGTCCCACCAACAGTATAAAAGTGTTCATATTTCTTCTCCACATCCTCTCCAGCACTTGTTGTTTCCTGACTTTTTAATGATCGCCATTCTAACTGGTGTGAGATGGTATCTCATTGTGGTTTTGATTTGCACTTCTCTGATGGCCAGTGATGATGAGCATTTTTTCATATGTATGTTGGCTGCATAAATGTTTTCTTTTGAGAAGTGTCTGTTCATATCCGTCACCCACTTTTTGATGGGGTGGTTTGATTTTTTCTTGTAAATTTGTTTAAGTTCTTTGTACATTCTGGATATTAGCCCTTTGTCAGATGGGTAGATTGTAAAAATTTTCTCCCATTCTGTAGGTTGCTTGTTCACTCTGATGATAGTTTCTTTCACTGTGCAGAAGGTCTTCAGTTTAATTAGATCCCATTTGTGAATTTTGGTTTTTGTTGCCATTGCTTTTGGTGTTTTAGTCATGAAGTCCTTACCCATGCCTATGTCCTGAATGGTATTGCCTAGGTTTTCTTCTAGGGTTTTTATGGTTTTAGGTCTAACATTTAAGTCTTTAATCCATCTTGAATTAATTTTTG
>NW_016809075.1:1073719-1116437 GCF_001698545.2 Rhinopithecus bieti
GAGTGGAGTGTTGAAGTCTCCCATTATTATTGTATGGGAGTCTAAGTCTCTTTGTAAGTCTCTAAGGACTTGCTTTATGAATCTGGGTGCTCCTGTATTGGGTGCATATATATTTAAGATAGTTAGCTCTTCTTGTTGAATTGATCCCTTTACCATTATGTAATAGCCTTCTTTGTCTCTTTTGATCTTTGTTGGTTTAAAGTCTGTTTTATTGGGCCTGGCGCAGTGGCTCACGCCTGTAATCCCAGCACTTTGGGAGGCCAAGGCGGGCGGATTATGAGGTCAGGAGATCGAGACCATCCTGGCAAACACAGTGAAACCCCGTCTCTACTAAAAAAAAATACAAAAAATTAGCCAGGCGTGGTGGTGGGCACCTGTGGTCCCAGCTACTTGGGAGGCTGAGGCAGTAGAATGGCGTGAACCCCAGAGACAGAGCTTACAGTGAGCCGAGGTTGTGCCACTGCACTCCAGCCTGGGCGACAGAGCTAGACTCTGGCTCACAATCAATCAATCAATCAATAAAATAAAGTCTGTTTTATCAGATACTAGGATTGCAACCCCTACTTTTTTTTGTTTTCCATTTGCTGGGTAGATCTTTCTCCATCCCTTTATTTTGAGCTTGTGCGCGTCACTGCACGTGAAATGGGTCTCCTGAATATAGCACACTGATGAGTCTTGACTCTTTATCCGGTTTGCCAGTCTGTGTCTTTGAATTGGAGCAATTAGCCCATTTACATTTAAGGTTAATATTGGTATGTGTGAATTTGATCCTGTCATGATGTTAGCTGGTTATTTTGTTTGTTAGTTGATGCAGAAAAGCTGAAATTCTAAAAATCAGAGCACCTCTTCTCCTCCAAAGGAATGCAGCTCCTCGCCAGCAACAGAACAAAGCTGGACAGAGAATGACTTTGACGAGTTGAGAGAAGAAGGCTTCAGATGATCACTAATAACAAACTTCTCCAAGCTAAAGGAGGATGTTCAAACCTATCACAGAGAAGCCAAAAACCTTGAAAAAAGATTAGACGTATCACTAACTAAACAGCGTAGAGAAGACCTTAAATGACCTGATGGAGCTGAAAACCATGGCATGAGAACTACTTGACACATGCACAAGCTTCAGTAGCCTATTCAATCAAGTGGAAAAAATGGTGTCAGTGATTGAAGATCAAATGAATGATATGAAGCAAGAAAAGAAGTTTAGAGAAAAAAAGAGTAAAAAGAAACGAACAAAGCCTCCAAGAAATACGGGACTATGTGATAAGACCAAATCTGCGTCTGATTGGTGTACCTGAAAGTAACGGGGAGAATGGAACCAATTTGGAAAACACTCTTTAGGATACTATCCAGGAGAATTTCCCCAACCTAGCCAGGCAGACCAACATTCAAATTCAGGAAATACAGAGAACACTACAAAGATACTCCTCAAGAAGAGCAACTCCAAGACACGTAATTATCAGATTCACCAAAGTTGAAATGAAGGAAAAAATGTTAAGGGCAGCCAGAGAGAAAGGTCGGGTTACCCATGAAGGGAAGCCCATCAGACTAACAGCAGATCTCTCGGCAGAAACTCTACAAGCAGAAGAGAGTGGGGGCCAATATTCAACATTCTTAAAGAAAAGAATTTTCAACCCAGAATTTCATATCCAGCCAAACTAAGCTTCATAAGTGAAGGAGAAATAAAATCCTTTACAGACAAGCAAATGCTGAGAGATTTTGTCACCACCAGGCCTGCCTTACAAGAGTTCCTGAAGGAAGCACTAAACATGGAAAGGAACAACCAGTACCAGCCACTGCAAAAACATGCCAAATTGTAAAGACCGTCGATGCTAGGAAGAAACTGCATCAACTAATGATGTACTTTTAAAGGATGATTAATTAACTAATTCTTAATCTTATATCTCATAATTATTTTTCTGATATTTTTACAGCATAGAGAAGTCAAAATAAATAATACCTTATTGGTCTTATATTCCAACAGTAGCTTCTGGTTTTTTGTTTTTTGTTTTTTGTTTTTTTTACAAGACTTATCCCTGATCTGTTTTTTTTTCTCAGGATTAAAAACTGAAAGATCTCATTATCATTGACTTAAAATATGATAAGTGTCACTTGAGGTCAGGAGTTCAAGACCAGCCTGATCAACATGGTGAAACCTTGTTTCTACTAAAAATACAAAAATTAGCCAGGCATGGAGGCGGGTGCATGCAATCCAGCTACTCAGGAGGCTGAGGCAAGAGAATTGCTTGAACCCAGGAGACAGAGGTTGCAGTGAGCCAAGATCGTACCACTGCACTCCAAACTGCCTGACTGAGTGAGACCCCATCTCAACAACAACAACAAAAAATCATAAGTGAATTCACACTATTGAAATAACCCTGCCAGTTTGAACCTACAGTGCTCAGATTTAGGTCTAGATTGTATCTACAATATGCATCACTAAATTTCTCTTAAGGAGTAGTCTTTAAGACAGCATGGCCTCTTCTCGCCCTGATCCATGTGCACATGCATGAGCATATGTAAGAGTCAGTCAGACCAACAGGCAGACAGATTCAGAGATAGCAGAGATAGGCCCATATGTACTTATTAATTTAAGAGTAACATTGTATTTAACGGGAATTGATTGTCATGGAACTCTTCAAGACTTAGAAAACCTTGGAGTTTTTACTGACCTAATTTGACAAATGACTTTGTTGTCTTTGTGTAAGTCTCATCTTGAACCAACCCCACCAGGAAGTTTGTAACCTAGTAAAGACAAACTGACCAAAGAGTAAGAATAAAGATAAATGAACAAACCCATTTATGCTGACCAAGAAAGATAACTTCCACATCTTCCAAGTAACACATCGTTTTCAGTACTTGAGTAAAGAAAATTTGGCCAGATACGGTGGCTCATACCTGTAATCCCAGTGCTTTGGGAGGCCAGGGTGGGAGGATCACTTGAGTCCAGGAGTTGGAGGTTACAGTGAGCTCTGATCACACCACTGCACTCTAGCCTGGGTGACAGAGCAAGACCCTGTCTCAAAAAAAAAAAAAAAAAAGGGGTGTGTGTGTGTGTATGTACTTCTATTTTTCTACTAGAAGCAAATGTAGTTTTAATATTATCTAGATGTGTACAATAAATATTAATAAATTGTAAGCCTAAAGAGCTTACAAATTTTGCCATAATAAAAATAATTATAAAGTATTTCACAAAGAACAAAGTATTACTGAGTAGAATCTTATATAAGTAGTGACTTTGCTTTATCACTTACTTATTTATTCAGCCAGCAGTTACTGTTGGTAGGTACTTTGTGCCAAGCACTATGTGAAGACTCTGGGGTCAGAGTACTCATGGTATAGTAAAGAGGATGATGAATTCCCACTAGTTATAAAAGTAGAAGTAGCAGCTCTTCAGTTCTCCAATTTGGATTGGAGATCAAGTTTCTGTTAACTTGTCAAAGGGAATCCTAGAATTTGGGTTTAGGGAGGGGAGTGGTGACAAATAATTCTATTTTATAATAAGGAATACTAAAGTTTCCTACACTATTTCTTGGGGTATCTCAGCTGAATGCCAATATTGATCTGCCAACTAGAAGAGTATAATTCCCTTTCCTGAAGTAACTAAATAAGGTATTTTTCCTGTTTGTGCTTTAGCAGGTTTTCGAGACATAGTTTGGGTTAACTAATACGGTAATATGCTTTTAAAGGTAGCCAGAAAAACAAAGAGCAAAAGACTCTAGCTCGGTCTTTATGACCCAGTTGCTTTTTATCACTAAAATGTGAAATTAGTGTGAGTGAATATTGAGGAATTTTGACAACATGAAGAAACATCCTCTAGGGCATTTCCTAACCAGGAGACTGGCAGGAAATGAGATATATGTAACATGTTTGATGAGAGAGAACAATGAAGGGGACTTGAAAGGAGAAAGAATGAGAAAAGAAGTGTAGCAGAGCTGGACTGAATTTGGTCCTAGTAGTGGCATTGGCAGTGGCAGTGGCACTGGCCAAATGCTGTTAATAATAACAAGGCGGCCAGGCGTGATGGCTCATGCCTATAATCCCAGCACTTTGGGAGGCCAAGGCGGGCGGATCACCTGAGGTCAGGAGTTCGAGACCAGCCTGGCCAACATAGTGAAACGCCGTCTCTACTAAAAATACAAAAATTAGCCTGTGTGGTGGCACGTGCCTGTAGTCCCAGCTACTCGAGAGGCTGAGTTGGGAGAATCACTTGAACCTGGGAGACAGAGGTTGCAGTAAGCCAAGACCACACCATTGCACTCCAGCCTGGGTGACAGAGTGGTACTCCATCTCAAAACTAATAATAATAATAACAACAACAAGTCATATGTTAATTGCTCCTTCACATGACTGAAGTGTTTTCACATTTATTATTCTGTTTGATTTTTGTTTGTTTGTCTTCTGAGATGAAGTTTCGCTTATTTTGCCCAGGCTGGAATGCAATGGCATGATCTCAGCTCATCACAACCCTTCTGCTCTCGGGTTCAAGCGATTCTCCTGCCTCAGGCTCCTGAGTAACTGGGATTACAGGCATGCGCCACCAGGCCTGCTAATTTTTGTATTTTTAGCAGATACAGGGTTTCACCATGTTGGTCAGGCTGGTCTCGAACTCCTGACCTCGTGATCCGCCCGCCTCAGCCTCCCAAAGTGCTGGGATTACAGGTGTGAGCCACCACGCCTGGCCTATTCTGTTTGATTCTTATAGCAGGCTTTATTTTAATTGAAACTGAGATTAAGTGATTTCCCTGAAAATAGCTTTTTTGTGTTTATGTTTGTTTTTGTTTCTGTTTTTGTTTTTTTGAGACAGGGTTTAACTCTGTCATCCAGACTGGAGTGTGGTACGATCTAGGCTCACTGCAACCTCTGCCTCCCAGGTTCAAGTGATCCTTCTGCCGCAGCCACCCAAGTAGCTGGGATTTTAGGCACGTGCCACCATGCCTGACTAATTTTTGTATTTTTTTGCAGAGACAGGGTTTCACCATGTTGCTCAGCCTGGTCTCAAACTCCTGGGCTCAAGTGATCAACCCACCACAGCCTTCCTAAGTGCTGGGATTGCAGGTGTGAGCCACAGCACCAACTGCTAACCATAGCTTTTTTGACATAGCTAGACCGTAAGCCAGTGCCTACACCCCAGTCATTACTTATTACATTGGTTGGCATCTTAGAATTTACAAATAATTTTTATATATGTTATCTTATTTGACTGTTCTAACAACCATAGAGGTAGGCAAAAAATATTATCCTCATTTTAAACAAATCATCAAGGTGAAAAAACCTGTATCATCTTGTTTGATTTCAGCAAGTAGTTTCAATTAAAGATGTATGCAAACATTGCTTCATGCTTAAGTCAACTGTAGATTGTTTTTTAAGCAAAGGATGCAGATTTTATGTGTTTTCTACTATTTTTGGCAATCTCTCACTTTCAGATCTATGTGATCAGTTTGGCTGAACCCCGCCTGCCCCTGCAGCTGGATGATGCAGTTCGGCCTGAGGCGGAAGGAGAAGAGGTAAAAAATTATACTTATGAAATATTATGCTTCCTCTGTATATGTAGTTTGCAAAACATTGAAAACCTGATGCCCTACTTTTGTACTAAGGGTGCCTGTGAAGTGATTTTGAGCTCCACTGTTATTTAGATTTACTCTTAAAATCAGCAATTCTCAAACCTTTTGGTATCGAGATGCCTTTTACATTGTTAAAAATAATTAAGACCCCTACAAGCTTTTGTTTTATTGGTGTATATATATCAATATTTATAGTATTGGGAATTAAAACACATTTTAAATATTTATTAAAAATTATATATACATTGCATGCATGTTGGCATATGTAGTATTATGCAAATCATGAAGCTAATAACATTTTATGAAAAAATTACAGTTGTCCAAAGCAAAAAATAATTATTGTTAGAGTGACATTGTATTTAGCAGTCCATTGCCTTAACCACTCAGCTACCTCATCCTTCAGATGACATTCTGTTTATATAACCACAGTTCTTTGTAATTTCTGGCTTAATAGACAACTAGATTCTCATATTGCCTCTGCATTCATTCTGTTGTGATGAATACACATCATAGAATCTTTAGAAAACTGCTCAGTATACTCATGAAGAGTGAGAAAGAAAAGTATTATTATGAAAAGTAAGTTTGACTTCATCAACTCCCAGAAAGTCTCAGGGACCTTCACTGCTCCCCAGACCACATTTTGAGAACCACTACTCTATGTCAGTCTTTATCTGTTCCTTCACCCTTGGGCTAGCAGGTTAAATCCAGGAATCAATGAAGAAGTGGGTGGTGAATTTTTCTTATATCCCAATAATGAGGCAAGACTTTGAGGGGTAGAGGAGGGAAAGAAACCATTATACCTGTTAATTCTTTGTCTTCTTTCCATCTCTCTTTTAATGTTAACTTCTCTGTGGCCGCACTTTGTGTTTCTCCCATTATTTGAGATCCCTGAGATTTTTGGGCATAGTATTAACATACAAACATCCTGCTCAATTAAAAGTAAATATGACTTCTAAAAGTATTTCTTGTGCTCTTCAAACTATTAGTAAAATTTGATTTTTTCTTTTCTTCTTTTTTTAGGAAGGAAGAGCTACTGTTAACCAGGATACAAGATTAGACAACAGAGTCATTGATCTTAGGGTATGCCTAATTTATTTATTAAGTGAAGCAATTAGGCCGCAATTGAGAGGGGCAGGGATACCATACCTGTCTCAGGTTTATAAAGCTAATGGTATTTGCCTGACTGTACGTATGATAATACAGGAACAATTTACTTTTCTGACTGACCTTCCCCTAAAAGAACTGCAGGCAACAGGAACAGTTAAATACTAGTTAACAGGATATTGACTTGCTTTGTTTTAAAATGACAGATGAATTTGAAGCCAGTAAATGATCTTGCTTCCAGGTGGTATCTTTTTTAGACAAGTTATTCAGGAAGTAGAAACATAACCATTAATATCACTACAAAGTTATGAAAATATTACATGCACATTTTAGATCGACCAGGTGGAGATGAGTAATTAATGCTTCAATCCTTTGAGTTTGATTGGAGCACCAAATTAAAATACACAAGCAGTTGGCCCTAGTGGTTTATACAGTAGTCTCATGGGTCTCCTGTTTCCCTTTCTGGTTTGGTTGCAAGTGAAAGAGAGTTTAGTGGTTTCATCATTATTGTAGTAAAACCATTGCATCTTTCTTTCTTAATATTTTGACCACATCTTCCTTTTTTACTTAAATATTCTACCTCAAGCTCAAATTTTTTGTCACCTTAAGAGTTCTTCTTGGCTCTTCTACCATCATGTGAGTCTACCCTTATTATTTACTCATGTTATTCCTAATTATTTGCCTTTTGTCTTTTCCTTTTCCATTTTAATTTGTATAGAAAAGCAAGCAGTAATCCAAAGTCCTCTTGATACTACCTGGAAACCTCAGATTGTTCATGTATGTCGGCCACAGGAGTGAGACATCATTCTGTATTTATTTGTCCTTGCTAGTTGTTCACACAGGTTATTATTGGTTTGTGCCTCTATAAGTTGGCCTGAGGAGTTTTGGGTTTTGGGTTGTTTTGTTTTGTTTAAATTCATTGCCACCATTGAAAAAATGGGTTTTCACATTAAAATCAGGATGACACTTCTTAAAAGAGGAGAATCTGGCACATGAGCTAGCATGCTAGATGGGACAGATACAGGTTTCTTACACTATCTTTTGCTTTGCCCTGCACCACCCAGCAAATATCATTCATTTCATTCATTCATGTTATTTGGCCCTTGCAAGCATTCACATGTTTAACTCTTACTTTGACTTTACATTTTGGGAGACATTGTGTACATTAGTCACTTTAAGGTTTTAAGCACCTTAGATTCCTTCTAAACTACTGTCTTGGTTGGGTGCAGTGGCTCACACCTGTAATCCCAACAGTTTGGGAGCCTGAGGTGGAAAGAATGCTTGAGCGCAGGAGTTTGAAACCAGCCTGGGCAACATGGCGAGACCCCTGTCTCCTCAAAAAAATTAAAATTAGCCAAGTATGTTGGCATGCATCCATGGTCCCAGCTACCCAAGTGGCTGAAGCAGGAGGATTGCTTGAGCCCAGGAGGTTGAGTCTGCAGTGAGCTGTGTTTGTACCACTGCACTCCAGCCTGGGCAATAGAGTAAGATCCTGTCTCAACAAATAAAAAATAAACTACTATCTAATTTAGTCCCCAACTAGTTCTTTTCATAGACTCTCAGCAAAGTCAAGGGTTAAAGAATTTGGAAATAAAAGGCAAAATTGCCCTTCTTCTTCTATAATACGAATGTTCCGAGATATATCCTCCTTTAGGTTCTAGTGTAGCCTAACTTTTTTCTCATATATGAATTGTTTTCTCTCTGAACTTTCCAGGCAGGTGCCCTGATTAAAACTACTTCACTTTCCAGCCCCAAGAAGGTCAAAGCAATTTTCATTCCTAGAAAAGTGAATTAAAATGTCTTTGGCACCCTTTTCATACATAGCACTCACATAGCTCATATTCCGGATTGGCACGGCAAATTAGCTTCGTCCTCATAGGTTAGCAGGTTGTTAGGAAGGTTTTCTGGGAACCTATTCAAGAGAGTTCCCTTTAGATCAGAATTGTTCCCTTTATTTCACCTCACTCTTAGGTACAGGTGAAGGTTGTCCTAGGAGTAAATGTTAGTCTTCCCTCTTAAGAATCATTGTTTAAGTACTTTTCCCAAATATGAATGGATTACTTTAGTTGGTTCAAAATTACAGTCTATTTCTTTATCTAGACCCCTGTACTATAGCTAGTCTACGGAATATTTATTATGTTCATATTACAGGTTTCTTATCCTGTGGAATATATATTGGTCACCTTCAAAGAACACATCATTTTGTTGGGGAGATAAGACTAGTAGTGTGAGGTCTCCTTAATAGGGATGCCCTCCGTTGGGTTGCCAGGTAAGCATAGAAACTGAGCCATCTTTAAAGGTGAATCATCAGCTCTTTTTTGCTACTCGGTTTCACATGCCAAGGGAATAGACAATTCAGGACTCATGGGCAACCTAACCCTTGAGATCCCATGGCTTTCCTAAAGTTCCCTTCGTTTGCTAATACACCACATTATCCTCAGTGCTACCTCTGAAATCACACTATGAAATAGCTCCTACTATGTAATTCTGTAACATTTTTTTCCTGAATGTTTAGGTATATTTTGGCATGCAGGGATTAAGAAAATAGCTATCTGAGCATATATTTTATTGTTCACCAGTGAACCCTACTTTGACCCTGTGGGTTAATGAATGAAAAGTATCTGCTATTAGGGTGTGGTTTCATCTTATCAATTATATATTTTGTTTTGAAATTGGTCACCTTTGTCTTCAACATTCTTTTCTCTTGGACAGACTGTTAATCCCTTCAGTCAAGGCAAGTACATGAGTTAAGGGGTTAACAGTCTGTCCGAGAGAAAAGAATTACATTCATGGCAAATGTCCCCAATCAGTCACAACATACCACATACATATTATTCTTGATGAGCTTAAAGTAGCCACACAGCACTCAGGGCAGCCTCCACTAACTGAATGGAAATAAGCCTATTTGCCATATCTCCCTGAAACTTTCTGTTAACAAAGCCACAAAACTCTGAAACAAAGAAAATTAGATAATATCAAGAGCCCATCTTCTAACACATCGCCTAGCTCATTACTTTCAATACATATTTTCCAAACTAAAATTAAAATCTCAACTCTTTAAGAGAAATTTTTTACTTTTGTAATATAAGAGATTATCTTGGCAATATAGTTTTGATGCCAATATATTGAAACTTATATTACATTTCAGTGGTTTTGCAGTGTTTTCCCAAGTATGGTAGCTTTACCACCGGAGGTACACAGTGATTTCTGGGTGTTAAACAGATGAACATTTTTTATTTTAATAGCTATACAATGTAACCAGCAAATAAAACCATGTTTTCATGGATATTATTGCTTGGAATTAGTTAAGTTTTAAAACCTGGTTTAAAGAAAATATCAAATACTAGTATGAGAGATACCCAGTAGACAGAAATGATAGTAGAAGGCAAAAGACAAGTTTAAGAAATGCTGGTTTGTGTCAGCAGTGGACAGAAGATTGGGAACTCGGGGCTGCCATGAAAATGATAGGTGTTTGATCACCACACTATAGGAGTTCTTTGAAAGTAGATCTGGATAGTCTGAAATAGTCAAGGGAGGTATCCTCAGGGATGTCGTAACTGTTGACCTCAAGACCAATGCATTAATTAGAAAATATTTTAAGGGTGCTCAGCACTGCTGTGTATCACAGGATCCCTCCATAGGACATACATACTTGATCTGCTAGCGTTTTGTCATACATTAGAATGAATGGGTGTGTGTTGGAATGTCTTGACACAGAGTTAACCTGAACACATACAACTGGAATTCCCCTGTTACAGTAATATAATAGCAATTGCAGACAGTTTGGATTCTTTCTCACAGAGATTACTTTTGTTTGAGTAGAAATTCTACGTAATTCTGGCCAGTGCAGTGGATCACTTGAGGTCAGGAATTCAAGACCAGCCTGGCCAACGTGGTAAAACCCCATTTCTGCTTAAAATACAAAATTAGCCGGGCGTGGTGGTGGACACCTGTAATCCCAGCTACTCGGGAGGCTGAGGCAGGAGAATCGCTTGAACCCGGGAGGCAGAGGTTGCGGTGATCCAAGATCACACCATTGCACTCCAGCCTGGGTGACAAGAAAGAAATTCCGTCTCAAAAAAAGAAAAGAAGAAAAAAGAAATTCTGCATAAATCAGGCCAGGCGCAGTAGCGCATGCCTGTAATCCCAGCACTTTGGAAGGCTGAGGCAGGTGGATCACTTGAGGTCAGGAGTTCAAGACCAGCCTGGCCAACATGGTGAAACCCCATCTCTACTAAAATACAAAAAATTAGCCAGGCAGTGTCTGTAGTCCCAGCTACTCAGGAAGCTGAGGCAGGAGAATCAGTTGAACCCAGGAGGCAGAGGTTGCAGTTAGCTGAAATCACACTACTGCACTCCAGGCTGGGCAACAGAGTAAGCCTCCGTCTCAAAAAANAGGGGCAGGGATACCATACCTGTCTCAGGTTTATAAAGCTAATGGTATTTGCCTGACTGTACGTATGATAATACAGGAACAATTTACTTTTCTGACTGACCTTCCCCTAAAAAGAACTGCAGGCAACAGGAACAGTTAAATACTAGTTAACAGGATATTGACTTGCTTTGTTTTAAAATGACAGATGAATTTGAAGCCAGTAAATGATCTTGCTTCCAGGTGGTATCTTTTTTAGACAAGTTATTCAGGAAGTAGAAACATAACCATTAATATCACTACAAAGTTATGAAAAATATTACATGCACATTTTAGATCGACCAGGTGGAGATGAGTAATTAATGCTTCAATCCTTTGAGTTTGATTGGAGCACCAAATTAAAAATACACAAGCAGTTGGCCCTAGTGGTTTATACAGTAGTCTCATGGGTCTCCTGTTTCCCTTTCTGGTTTGGTTGCAAGTGAAAGAGAGTTTAGTGGTTTCATCATTATTGTAGTAAAACCATTGCATCTTTCTTTCTTAATATTTTGACCACATCTTCCTTTTTTACTTAAATATTCTACCTCAAGCTCAAATTTTTTGTCACCTTAAGAGTTCTTCTTGGCTCTTCTACCATCATGTGAGTCTACCCTTATTATTTACTCATGTTATTCCTAATTATTTGCCTTTTGTCTTTTTCCTTTTCCATTTTAATTTGTATAGAAAAAGCAAGCAGTAATCCAAAGTCCTCTTGATACTACCTGGAAACCTCAGATTGTTCATGTATGTCGGCCACAGGAGTGAGACATCATTCTGTATTTATTTGTCCTTGCTAGTTGTTCACACAGGTTATTATTGGTTTGTGCCTCTATAAGTTGGCCTGAGGAGTTTTTGGGTTTTGGGTTGTTTTGTTTTGTTTAAATTCATTGCCACCATTGAAAAAATGGGTTTTCACATTAAAATCAGGATGACACTTCTTAAAAAGAGGAGAATCTGGCACATGAGCTAGCATGCTAGATGGGACAGATACAGGTTTCTTACACTATCTTTTGCTTTGCCCTGCACCACCCAGCAAATATCATTCATTTCATTCATTCATGTTATTTGGCCCTTGCAAGCATTCACATGTTTAACTCTTACTTTGACTTTACATTTTGGGAGACATTGTGTACATTAGTCACTTTAAGGTTTTAAGCACCTTAGATTCCTTCTAAACTACTGTCTTGGTTGGGTGCAGTGGCTCACACCTGTAATCCCAACAGTTTGGGAGCCTGAGGTGGAAAGAATGCTTGAGCGCAGGAGTTTGAAACCAGCCTGGGCAACATGGCGAGACCCCTGTCTCCTCAAAAAAATTAAAAATTAGCCAAGTATGTTGGCATGCATCCATGGTCCCAGCTACCCAAGTGGCTGAAGCAGGAGGATTGCTTGAGCCCAGGAGGTTGAGTCTGCAGTGAGCTGTGTTTGTACCACTGCACTCCAGCCTGGGCAATAGAGTAAGATCCTGTCTCAACAAATAAAAAATAAACTACTATCTAATTTAGTCCCCAACTAGTTCTTTTCATAGACTCTCAGCAAAGTCAAGGGTTAAAGAATTTGGAAATAAAAGGCAAAATTGCCCTTCTTCTTCTATAATACGAATGTTCCGAGATATATCCTCCTTTAGGTTCTAGTGTAGCCTAACTTTTTTCTCATATATGAATTGTTTTCTCTCTGAACTTTCCAGGCAGGTGCCCTGATTAAAACTACTTCACTTTCCAGCCCCCAAGAAGGTCAAAGCAATTTTCATTCCTAGAAAAGTGAATTAAAATGTCTTTGGCACCCTTTTCATACATAGCACTCACATAGCTCATATTCCGGATTGGCACGGCAAATTAGCTTCGTCCTCATAGGTTAGCAGGTTGTTAGGAAGGTTTTCTGGGAACCTATTCAAGAGAGTTCCCTTTAGATCAGAATTGTTCCCTTTATTTCACCTCACTCTTAGGTACAGGTGAAGGTTGTCCTAGGAGTAAATGTTAGTCTTCCCTCTTAAGAATCATTGTTTAAGTACTTTTCCCAAATATGAATGGATTACTTTAGTTGGTTCAAAATTACAGTCTATTTCTTTATCTAGACCCCCTGTACTATAGCTAGTCTACGGAATATTTATTATGTTCATATTACAGGTTTCTTATCCTGTGGAATATATATTGGTCACCTTCAAAGAACACATCATTTTGTTGGGGAGATAAGACTAGTAGTGTGAGGTCTCCTTAATAGGGATGCCCTCCGTTGGGTTGCCAGGTAAGCATAGAAACTGAGCCATCTTTAAAGGTGAATCATCAGCTCTTTTTTGCTACTCGGTTTCACATGCCAAGGGAATAGACAATTCAGGACTCATGGGCAACCTAACCCTTGAGATCCCATGGCTTTCCTAAAGTTCCCTTCGTTTGCTAATACACCACATTATCCTCAGTGCTACCTCTGAAATCACACTATGAAATAGCTCCTACTATGTAATTCTGTAACATTTTTTTCCTGAATGTTTAGGTATATTTTGGCATGCAGGGATTAAGAAAATAGCTATCTGAGCATATATTTTATTGTTCACCAGTGAACCCTACTTTGACCCTGTGGGTTAATGAATGAAAAGTATCTGCTATTAGGGTGTGGTTTCATCTTATCAATTATATATTTTTGTTTTGAAATTGGTCACCTTTGTCTTCAACATTCTTTTCTCTTGGACAGACTGTTAATCCCTTCAGTCAAGGCAAGTACATGAGTTAAGGGGTTAACAGTCTGTCCGAGAGAAAAGAATTACATTCATGGCAAATGTCCCCAATCAGTCACAACATACCACATACATATTATTCTTGATGAGCTTAAAGTAGCCACACAGCACTCAGGGCAGCCTCCACTAACTGAATGGAAATAAGCCTATTTGCCATATCTCCCTGAAACTTTCTGTTAACAAAGCCACAAAACTCTGAAACAAAGAAAAATTAGATAATATCAAGAGCCCATCTTCTAACACATCGCCTAGCTCATTACTTTCAATACATATTTTCCAAACTAAAAATTAAAATCTCAACTCTTTAAGAGAAATTTTTTACTTTTGTAATATAAGAGATTATCTTGGCAATATAGTTTTGATGCCAATATATTGAAACTTATATTACATTTCAGTGGTTTTGCAGTGTTTTCCCAAGTATGGTAGCTTTACCACCGGAGGTACACAGTGATTTCTGGGTGTTAAACAGATGAACATTTTTTATTTTAATAGCTATACAATGTAACCAGCAAATAAAACCATGTTTTCATGGATATTATTGCTTGGAATTAGTTAAGTTTTAAAACCTGGTTTAAAGAAAAATATCAAATACTAGTATGAGAGATACCCAGTAGACAGAAATGATAGTAGAAGGCAAAAGACAAGTTTAAGAAATGCTGGTTTGTGTCAGCAGTGGACAGAAGATTGGGAACTCGGGGCTGCCATGAAAATGATAGGTGTTTGATCACCACACTATAGGAGTTCTTTGAAAGTAGATCTGGATAGTCTGAAATAGTCAAGGGAGGTATCCTCAGGGATGTCGTAACTGTTGACCTCAAGACCAATGCATTAATTAGAAAAATATTTTAAGGGTGCTCAGCACTGCTGTGTATCACAGGATCCCTCCATAGGACATACATACTTGATCTGCTAGCGTTTTTGTCATACATTAGAATGAATGGGTGTGTGTTGGAATGTCTTGACACAGAGTTAACCTGAACACATACAACTGGAATTCCCCTGTTACAGTAATATAATAGCAATTGCAGACAGTTTGGATTCTTTCTCACAGAGATTACTTTTGTTTGAGTAGAAATTCTACGTAATTCTGGCCAGTGCAGTGGATCACTTGAGGTCAGGAATTCAAGACCAGCCTGGCCAACGTGGTAAAACCCCATTTCTGCTTAAAATACAAAAATTAGCCGGGCGTGGTGGTGGACACCTGTAATCCCAGCTACTCGGGAGGCTGAGGCAGGAGAATCGCTTGAACCCGGGAGGCAGAGGTTGCGGTGATCCAAGATCACACCATTGCACTCCAGCCTGGGTGACAAGAAAGAAATTCCGTCTCAAAAAAAGAAAAGAAGAAAAAAGAAATTCTGCATAAATCAGGCCAGGCGCAGTAGCGCATGCCTGTAATCCCAGCACTTTGGGAGGCTGAGGCAGGTGGATCACTTGAGGTCAGGAGTTCAAGACCAGCCTGGCCAACATGGTGAAACCCCATCTCTACTAAAAATACAAAAAATTAGCCAGGCAGTGTCTGTAGTCCCAGCTACTCAGGAAGCTGAGGCAGGAGAATCAGTTGAACCCAGGAGGCAGAGGTTGCAGTTAGCTGAAATCACACTACTGCACTCCAGGCTGGGCAACAGAGTAAGCCTCCGTCTCAAAAAAAAAAAAAAAAAAAAAAAAAGTCTACATAAATCTGATTTTTAAAAATAATAGTTCTCTTTGGAATTAAATCAGATACCAGTTTAGAAATGTCTTTCCCACTGTCTTTTCTACTGTCTCTCCTGACCCCTAGTCCAGCTTCACGGTAGTGTCTCTGTAACCTGATAAACCATAAACAGGGGTTCTCTGCAGCCATTAAAAGCAAAAGATGTAGTGGGTGTAGTTTAGTTGATAACTTAAATAGGTATTTTTAAAAGCTACAAGTCTCATACAGCATGGAAGTAATTTGTTGTGAGAATTGTAAGGAGCTAAATACTATTAAAGATTGCTGTATAAAGTTTGGGTTTGTTTGCATTTTTGTCTTCTATTGGAATTCTTTCGCCCAACACCCTTACTTCTCTCCATATACCTGCCTCTCTTCTCCACAAAAGATATAATTTTGCTTTCTAGTGCTATGAGGACCTCAGGGAAAGGAATTCTATAAATGCAGAATATTTTTTCCCCTTATTTCAGATCTTTTGCATAATACAGAATAGCAGTGTTTTAATTTTAATAACCATACTTTTGGGAAGTTTGCTATAGAATTTAAAAAAAACTATTTTAATGTAAGGAATGTCAGGCTTTTTTAGAACTAAAGTTCAAGGACTGGGTTTTCATTTTGTTTTCTGAAAGTAATTTTTTTTAAGTGTAGAAAAATTAGTTTTCTGCTTTCTGTTTAGTTTATCTTCTACCTCATGCCCTCTGTAATCACCATTATCATCTAACACCTAGCCCAGTGCCAGGAGGCATATAATAAATATTTGTTTAATGAGTGAGGAGGAAGTATTATTTTTTCACATATTATGGTATCATTAATGTATTTATTTGACCCAAAACAATTTTTAGATTTAAACATTAAGGAAACTAATATTATTAGTATGGTTTATAACTTAAATGATAAAGCCTTTTTCCTGTTCATTTATGTATCTTAAGGTAAGGGTAAGTATAGTAATGATAAATTAAATATATCAGGTATTTGTACATTCCTTGTCAATTGAAAATAAGGTTGTTATATATTTGCACTGAAATTAACATATGTTGCTTTCAC
Source organism: Rhinopithecus bieti (assembly GCF_001698545.2). Taxonomy (NCBI): domain Eukaryota; kingdom Metazoa; phylum Chordata; class Mammalia; order Primates; family Cercopithecidae; genus Rhinopithecus; species Rhinopithecus bieti. The sequence continues at coordinate 1,090,252 of NW_016809075.1, forward strand.
TTCATGTACTATATTTTAGAAGCATTTAATTTGAGATAGATTTAATACATAATTACCCTATTAAACATACTTTTATTTTGTTACATACACTCTGTAATCTTACTGATAAGTTGGGTCATTGTTGATTTTTACCTTAACCAGCAAATTCTTATACTCATGTAGAAGTCAGTTGTAGTGATCAATATGTAATAGGGAAAAAGCTTGAAAATGAGTCTATAAAAAATTGATTTTGTTTCTCTTTAGATATGCTCTACCCAAAGTGTCTTGTTTTGACCAGGAAAAGAAAAAGTACTGTTACCATTTCTTATTTTAACTATGTTGTGTTGTTCTCTCATGTAATGATAATGCTTTTTGAAAGAGGAATAAATGTAGAAAGACGACCCAGGAGTACATACAAAAAGTTTCTCAGACTCTGATGCAGTCTGCTTAGTACTCCTCCTCTGCTAAATTAACTGACCAACCTGGGCCTGAGGACAGTATTTTCCTCTGAGCAAAGTTAGAGAGTTTACAGGATACTAATCTTACTTCTTTGTCTTGTTCCAACCAGCAGAGATAGCTAGTCTGAATTCGCTCACACAGTGTGATTCTCTTTGCAGTAATGGGTATTCTTGCTAGTAAGATACATAATCAAAATAGTTAAAGATTTATTTTGAAATATTTGTTTTTCTTCCTTGTTATTTACTTTTAAAGAACATCTTATATTTAGTAATTCCTTTTTGTTTAATTCTTTTCCCATCCACCTCTGCTTTAAGTGGTGGTTTTCAAATTAAACCATTTAAAAGCTAGAATCTGCTAGAAAATATTCTCCATATGCAAATGTTAGGTGGAAATTAGGATGTATTAGAATTGTCATGTGAATAACTGTTCACTATCTAATCAAGTAGGTGCCAGTGTTCCTAGCAATTAGCAAGTGCCTTGAAGAAACTAATGAGAAAAAATTATTTTTCTTATATATGACAGATCCATTTTCCCTATAAATGTTACACATTAACATACTTGTTTATACAATCAGGAAGTGAAGAAGTACAGTTTTTTAAAAACCGTAATTGGTGAAATTTCTATTCATATTACATAATCTATGACAACCAGTTCATAAGTTGAATTTCCACTTAGCAAGATGTCGAAGTGAGTTTAGGCCAGGCGTCGTGGCTCACACCTGTAATCCCAGCACTTTGGGAGGCAGGGCAGATCGCCTGAGGTCAGGGGTTCAAGACCAACCTGGCCAACATGGTGAAACCCAGTCTTTACTAAAAATACAAAAATTAGCTTGGCATGTTGACGGGCATCTATAATCCTAGCTACTCAGGAGGCTGACGCAGGAGAATCGCTTGAACCCAGGAGGCAGAGGTTGCAGTGAGCCAAGTTTAGTTGAACTAGCTAAGAGGCAAACGGCAATAAAATGTATTCAGTGACCCTCTTAATATATTCTGAAGTGAAATACATCTCTGTACATTTGTCAGTAATAGTGAAGCAGCTTTTTGCTAAATAGATCACTAGGTTTTTGAAAGCAGAAGATTATGCCATTTGTTTTGATTGGATGAACCAAATGTTTCACTAAACCACATAATGTGAAAAAAAAAACGCAAGTCTTTTTCTATAGTTTAAATGTAGACATCTTGAAAATGAATAAGTAAATAATCTAATAAATTATAAAGACCTTTTAAATGGTTTTCATTGTTTTGTGAGAAACTGATTTGTAACTTTGAATGTAAGTTATAAAATAGTGTTGCTTAAATATGACCACTTTACATGAATGTTTTTATGTGATCTGCAGAAATTCAAGGTTATTTCAATATTCTTTAGAGTGAAAGAAATGTAATCATTCCATCATTAACAGTGTTTTCACAGGGTACTACTGTGTAAATGCAGAAGGGGTGAGCCCTTTGGTATGAGAGAAGTAATTGAAATTCTTGTAATGAGACTAAGAAGACAACTTCTTCACCTAACTCAGTTATTCACAGCTAACTTAGTGGTTTGAGGTCACATGTTTTACTAAACACCTATCTAGCCATAGGATAGCTATTTTTAAAAAATATAGTAAGCCAAGACCTAAAGATAAGAAGTCACTTCTTTTGACCAGAGAATTGGACAAAAGTTAAAGTAGAGATAATTACCTCTAGAGCTTCCTGGTCACCATCACAACTGATTGAGGCTAAAAGTAAATTAGAAGGACCAGAGAAACTGAGAAAGAAAGGAGGGAAAGAGAGAAAATAGAAACAGGTGACTGTGCTGGACAGTTGGAGTACTATATTATGTACCACATTGGAAGTCAGTGTCATGGGATCCCGTCCCCTTTTATTGTATTTTTTTCTTTTTAATGTCTTAATCTAATTGAACAAATACACAAGTATGTGCAATTGTATTGTTGTAATGGTTAAAATAAAATACATGGTTTTATTCATTTATTGTCAAATACCAAAATCTTACTTAGAACATTAATATGCTGCACAAACATTGCTATGTCTCACTTTATGGGTGGCCTTTAAAAAAAGCAATAAGACCATTCACAAGTAAGTTGTTTCACTACACTAATTGTTAAGAAATATTTTTCTTTTATGGAATTCCTACAAATTAAAACATTTGCTCACTAAGCATTTCTGGTGAAATACCTTTATATGATCATATATAGTCATTATATTCCAGCATGTCTTTTTACCTTGTATTTATTTGTGTCATTTTGTCCTCTCCCCAATTACTAGAATTTAAAAACGTTGAAAGCAAGAATTGTGGCCGGGTGCGGTGGTTCACGCCTGTAATCCCAGCACTTTGGGAGGCCGAGGCGGGCGAATCACAAGGTCAGGAGATGGAGACTATCCTGGCTAACATGGTGAAACCCCGCTTCTACTAAAAATACAAAAGATTAGCCAGGCGTGGTGGTGGACGCCTGTAGTCCCAGCTACTGGAGAGGCTGAGGCAGGAGAATGGTGTGAGCCTGGAAGGCGGAGCTTGCAGTGAGCCGAGACCGCACCACTGCACGCCCGCCTGGGCGACAGTGAGACTCCATTAAAAAAAAAAAGCAAGAATTGTTAGGTTTCCACAGTGCCTAGCCCACAGAGTTAGTGCTTAGTAATTAAGTGTGTCAATTTAATTAGATTTTATTACTGTCTTCTAGACATCAACTAGTCAGGCAGTCTTCCGTCTCCAGTCTGGCATCTGCCATCTCTTCCGAGAAACTTTAATTAACAAAGGTTTTGTGGAAATCCAAACTCCTAAAATTATTTCAGGTAAGCTTCAAAATATTTCTCTTAATTTTTAAAAATACATTTGCTATCCCCAGAGTTGCTTTATATTAATAAAATTTTTAAATTGAGAATCTGAGTGTCCATTAAGGTTTATTGCCATGAGACTACTATTTTGAAGACCATCTTACATAGCAACAATCATATATCACCAACATTAATAAGTACATTATTCTTTTTTTTTTTTTTTTTTTTTTTTTTTTTTTTTTTTTTTTTTTTTTTGAGACGGAGTCTCCCTCGTGTCACCCAGGCTGGAGGGCAGTGGCCAGATCTCAACTCACTGCAAGCTCCGCCTCCCGGGTTCACGCCATTCTCCTGCCTCAGCCTCCCGAGTAGCTGGGACTACAGTAGGCGCCGCCACCTCGCCCGGCTAGTTTTTTGTATTTTAGTAGAGACGGGGTTTCACCATGTTAGCCAGGATGGTCTCCATCTCCTGACCTCGTGATCCGCCCGTCTCGACCTCCCAAAGTGCTGGAATACATTTACAGGCTTGAGCCACCGCGCCCAGCCAATAAGTACATTTTCTTATTCCAAGAGTCATTTTGTGATAATGATTGTAAAGTGAGGCAGTAACACACAAAGCAAGATTCTTGTTACAGAAGTTACACCAGGAACTACTTCATTATATAGATTTCTTTTGAAATTAGTATTGCAGTTTTGTTTTGTATAAACTGCGTTGTAAAATCAGTAAATACTAATGATGGGAAATTTTCCTTCTTTTTTTTTCTTTTTTGAGACGGAGTTTCGCTCTTGTTGCCCAGGCTGGAGTGCAGTGTTGTGAATTCGGCTCACCGCAACCTCCCAGGTTCAAGCGACTCTCATGCCTCAGCCTCCCGAGTAGCTGGGATTATAGCCATGCGCCACCACGCCCTGCTAATTTTGTATTTTTAGTAGAGACAGGGTTTCTCGTTGTTGGTCAGGCTGGTCTCGAACTCCCAACCTGAGGTCATTCGTCTCGGCCTCCCAGAGTGCTGGTATTACAGATGTGAGCCACTGCACTTGGCTAATTCTTATTCTTGTATGAGAATCTTGTCTTAATCATTTTACCCTTTTTAGATTTGTTTAACACAAGAAAGTGTGTCACAAATGGCATTTTGTTACAAATTCAAAATTGAACATTGTATTCTTAATAATTAGAAAAATGATTATTACAGCTGCTGGGGAAATTTTTTTAAAAGGGAAAATGATGAAGAATATCTTTTTTCATTTAAAAAAAAAATTTTACAGCTCCAAAGGGGCTTTAATAGTTTTGAAATTGATGCAGAAAGGGAGCATATATATCCACAGAAGTGAAGTAAAAGCATAGCCAAAGAAGTAAATCTGGTTTAAATATAAACTATTTAGAATCACATAGAAGAAGACATACATAGACTATGATTTAGCCACAATTCTTCATTTTCCAATTTTTCTTAAAGTGAACTACCTGAGTATAAACTTTTTAACTAGAAGTTTGCATTGATAAGCTTACAATTGATTATAATAATGTAAATATAAATGTTTACATTTCAGCTGCCAGTGAAGGAGGAGCCAATGTTTTTACTGTGTCATATTTTAAAAATAATGCATACCTGGCTCAGTCCCCACAGCTATATAAGCAAATGTGCATTTGTGCTGATTTTGAGAAGGTTTTCTGTATTGGACCAGGTAAGATTTTGGCGGTTATGTTTTATCCAAGTTCATTAATTGTGCAGTAGTTACAATGTTAGGAATACATTTTACTTATATAATGTACAGACACTTTGAAAGCTTAAATTATTTTATCTGCTGACTACACAAATGTTAGACTTTGAGGTAGAGATGATAATATATTTGGGTAGACATTTTCCAAAAAAAAAATAATAATAATATGGTCAACAGTACTTTAAACAGTTGAGCATCGTTCCATGTGAATGCAACTGTAAGCATTATATATTCTTACAGAAGAATGCTGAAGAAAATTTTTATCTTGAGAATATATCATTGTAAAAATGCATTTTTTTGAAAATATACACCATCTGAAATATACCTAAGTATATATATTTAATATACCTACATGCAGTTAGAACAGAATTAGCTCCCATTTGGACTCTTTTCGGCTCCCCATCAGCAGTAAAGAGCAGGTAGTTGCAGTGGCCAAAGTAATATATGTTTTTGTCCTTTATAACTTCTTACTCTTATAAGTTTACAGTGTACCTCTGTCTAATTTGCTATCAATTTTATTCCAGAGCTGTTCTGTTTCACTATTTTGTTTGTATTGTCCTTACTATTGGTAATGTGCTGATGTCCATTAGAAACTACTAACAAATATCATATATTTAATAAATTATATTAATATGTTTTTAAGAAATGTTTGCTAAAAGTCAAGCACAGGCACATAATCATGTGGCAGTTTCTTTTTTGGAGCTAATTATAAGTGAAAAGCCAGTTTTACCTTATTCTTTAAAACTTACCAAGTTTTTTTATATATCTTTTTTGATAGCTTAATAAAAATTAAATACCTGCTAATAGAGAAACTAGCAAGATCATTAAGGGTCTTAATTTTCTGAATTTATTAACTAGTTATTTGTTGGAACACCTGCTGCTTATATAACCTTGTGCTAGGTAGGTACCATGTACATAAAAGAAGAACCAGCCAGCACTTCTCAAATGTTAATATGCACACAGATTACCTGGAGATCTTGTTAAAATACAGATTCTGATCAGTAGATATGGGAAGAGGCCTGAGATTCTGCAGTTCTCACAAGTTCCTGGGTATTGTTGATGCTGCTCATTTGCTGACCATGCTTTGAGTGATAAGGGAATCAACATTGTAGCCTGCTCCCAAGACTGAGTAAGACATGCATATGTATCACAGTCATAGGAAATAATCAAATAATTTTCACAACGAATAATCGGATTGTCCTATACAATCAGCAAATGGGTGTTAATTATGTAGTATAAATAGTAAGTATAAAAAGAGAGAAAATAGAGTGTGCTAGAGTCACCATAAAAGAAAATTCAAACTGAGATGTGCTTTAAGGACAGAGTAGGATATGTAGACAACAGAGATGGCGTTCTAGAAGGAAGCAGAGTAAGTAAAGAGCAAGAACTACACAAGAAAACAAAATAAGACAAGTTAGTATTAAGAAGTGAGAAATATAGGTTAGGATTAACTTATGAAAGCATAAAGGTTTTAGGGTTTTTTTGTTATTTTATGTCTTACTACAGTAGTCATTTGGGAACCAGTGTAAGTTTCTGAGCAAGAATGTGTTATAGGAATATTAGTGATGTGAAGGATGAGTCGAGCTAGAGTCAGGAAGACCGGGCAGGAGGAAAAGGCACTGAGGATATTAAGTCTAGACTGGATATTAGCTGGACTGAGCTAGTGGCTCGTAATATCCTCAGTGCCTTTTCCTCCTGTCCAGTCTTCCTGACTGTAGCTCGACTCATCTTTCACATCCCTAATATTCCTGTAAATGACTACTGTAGTTAAATGGAATATGTATGTTACTTTATTTGTAGAGTTTCACTTAGTTTGAGTCAGGTTTTAATAAAATTGAGAAGAACTCACTGTCTTGGTCATAATCGAATATATTTTTAAATATTGAGAAGACACCTCAGGATCTTGCATTCCCCCAGGGTTCTCATGAACCTCTCTTATTAATTTACATTTGGTACGGCTTTTATTGTATGACCATAGGAGTTTGTAATGAACTTGCTGTCCAAGAGAATGTGCAAACAGGTGGTTTATCAGAGGTCCTTCCAGGCCTGTAATATGAAAATAATGCCACTGAAATCCTACTAAGTACAGTTTTGTATTTAAATCCCAATTTATCCAAAATTGAAAACAGTATTTGCTGTTTATTTCTTTTATTAAATTCACAGTATTCAGAGCAGAAGACTCTAATACCCATAGACATCTAACTGAGTTTGTTGGTTTGGACATTGAAATGGCTTTTAATTACCATTACCACGAAGTTATGGAAGAAATTGCTGACACCATGGTACAAATATTCAAAGGACTTCAAGAAAGGTAAAAAGTATTTTATACACCTAGATGGACTTAATTTCAAATCAGTTTGGGCTCTTTAAAAAAAAAAATTCTTCAATTTAAACATGCAAACTAAGTTTCTATGAACATATATATTGGTTAGATGATCCATTTAATTGGTTGGAAAAATCCATACTCAGAATACTGCTTCTGGATTCAAATCATTTGGGGCCTCAACTAATTAACCTCTATTTTGCTGGTAAATTTACCACATTGTGAACAGTCCAACTGTATTTTGTTGTTGTCCTTGTTTCCTTTATACTGACATCCCGAATATCTCAAGAAATACAGCATATGTTACTTTTAATAGTTTATTATTTGGGAAATAGTTTGAGGGTAATGCTTAAGAGGTTGGATTCAGCAACATCCAGATAGCCTGAGTTCAAATCCCAGCTCTGCTGCTTCTCTGTGTGGGCCTTGTGCAGATTATTTCACTCTGTGCCTCAGTTTCCTCAGCCATTAAGTAGAAATAGCATTATTACCCACCTCAGAGGTAAAAAGTTCCTTCAGTCAACTGAATCTGTCGACATGTAAATTAAGTCTGGTCAAATATGGTTAATTCTTAAATCAATTTATATTTACATTGAGTGCTCAGTAAAGATTAGAAACTAGTAGACTGAAGGGATGTTTAAACCTATTTGGATCTGATGAATTAACATTTACAGAAATATTAGATGTGTTCTAGATGTTCAGAAAATTGAATTATGTAGAATGTCCATTTAGCTACACCCTCAAAACTGGCAAAGAGCTCTTCCCTTTAAAGGTCATTGAAAGTTGTTTACTTATGATGATGTTTAACATGGGGAAAATAGGAAAAGAAAATAGGAGTCAAGTTGATTAAGAAAGTCTCTATTTTTCCCTCTTTCTGTATTCGTGACTATATTTCAAGTATTAGGTAAGCTATAATAGTCTAAGCTGGCATTTTAATAACTGACAAAGGATCATATTAAAAATTTTTATTTGAAGGCCAGCGATTTATTCCTTATTGATGTATTTGATATGTTTCATTGGTATTTTAAAAGAGTTCAAAAATATGAATTTTATTTACTACATTGCAAGGCTAATGAGTAAGTTTAAGAATGTAGAAATTGGCCAGGCACGGTGGCTCATGCCTGTAATCCCAGCACTTTGGGAGGCTGAGTTGGGCGGATCACTTGAGGTCAGAAGTTCAAGACCGACCTGGCCAACTTAGCGAAACCCCATCTCTACTAAAAACACAAAGATTAGCGGTGCATGGTGGCATGCACCTGTAATCCCAGCTTTGGAAGACTGAGGTAGGGGAATCGCTTGAACCCAGGAGGCGGAGGTGCAGTGAGCTGAGATCACACCACTGCACTCTAGCCTGAGCAACAGAGCAAGACTCCGTCTCAAAAAAAAAATAGAATGTAGAAATTAACTACTGATCTTATTTAAGAATACTGTAGCGTAAGTGCCAATATTTCCAGGCATTCTCTGCAGATCTGTGCCTTTGATGGCTAATTAATTGCAGACAGCCTTTTTCTTTTTATATCTTTGTTCTCTAAAACATTTTGATGCAGTTTATTTCAATCAATTTTCAATGGTTCATGGAACAACTGATAACATTTTCCTTATAAGACGAAATATACTTTAGAACTACACTGAAGGAACACACACAGCTTTTCTCATTTTCGGTTCACATTTATAATTCAAGGAAGTTTCAGAAACTCATTTTTTTAAAAATACTGATAGCTTCTCTATTAAATAATAGAGTTTGACATTTCCACTTTGATTTTTATAACAACAGACCAAGCATGAATTTGGGTCCTTGAGATTAATCAAATCTCCACTTACAAATTGGACTCAAACGCCATTATTGCTGAACTTTTTCAGTAGAGTTAAGGTGGCAATTTGAAAATAAAAGCCTTCTTTGTATGTTCTTCAAGTCATTTAGGAATTTTAAATTTTGGTGTCACCTGTTTATTGGATTATCTGGCCTGTGTCATCTTCCTCTCATGTTTATCATTAGTATTTGCCTCTCATAGAAAAATACATACACAAATGTATATGTATTATATTGTATGTATATGTATTGTGTATATATATCCAAATATGTATATGTGTATAAAATACATATATAAATGTATTTTGAAGTATTGATAGTCATATTTTTGTACTACCATTGGTAGACATGATGAATGGGAGTTGATATATAAAGGAAAGAAAAGCTATGTAAAGATGAATTGGGGGCCAGGCTCGGTGGCTCATGCCTGTAATCCCCGCACTTTTGGAGGCCGAGACGGGCAGATCAGGAGGTTAGGAGTTTGAGACCAGCCTGGCCAGCATAGTGAAACCCCGTCTCTACTAAAAATACAAAAAATTAGCCAGGCATGGTGGCACACGCTAGTTGTCCCAGCTACTCAGGAGGCTGAGGCAGGAGAATTGCTTGAATTGCCGAGATAGCTCCACTGCACTCCAGCCTGGGCAACAGAGTGAGACTCCGTCTAAAAAAATAATAAATAAATAAATAACTGTGGGGTCTTTCTAACCCTTCTTATATCAAGATTTTAATAAATCAGTGGCTAAGCTTTATTCCCATGAAAGTCTGTAAGACCAATCAAGAAATGATGGTGTTTTAATTTCGAGAATATAAATTCTAGGCCAGGCGTGGTGTACATCTGTAATCCTAACACTTTGGGAGGCCGAGGCCGGCAGATTGCTTGAGCCTGGGAGTTCGAGACCAGCGTGGACAACATGGTGAAACCCCGTCTCTACAAAAGTAACAAAAGTTAGCCGGTCATAGTGGTACATGCCTGTAGTCCCAGCTAATCAGGAGGCTTGAGGTGGGAAGATCGATTGAGCCCAGAAGGCCAAAGTTGTGGTGAGCCAAGATTGCACCTCTGCGCTCCTGAAATAAAAACCCTGTCTCAGAAATAAAAAAAATAAAAGTAGAATGTAAATTCTAGGTAAAGAATTCTATATATAAAATACAAACATACTTTTTTCTGTATATAGAATATAAACATACTTTTTTCAAGTCTGTTAATTACGAAAAACTTTCAAACACATACAAAAGGATATGCAATAGTCTAATGAGCCCCCATGAACTCACCAACCAGTTTCAGTCCTTGTCAACCTGTGGCCAATTTTGTTTACCCATTTCCCTCATTCACTATTATTTTGAAGCAAATCCGAACCTTTTTGTTTTTTGAGACGGAGTCTTGCTCTGTCAACCCAGGCTGGAGGGCAGTGGCAAGATCTTGGCTCACTGCAACCTCCACCTCTTAGGCTCAAATGCTTCTCCTGCCGCAGCCTCCTAACCACGCCCAGATAATTTTTGTAGTTTGAGTAGAGATGGGGTTTCACCATGTTGGCCAGGCTGGTCTTGAACGCCTGACCTCAGGTGATCCACCTCCCAAAGTGCTGGGATTACAGGTGTGAGCCACTGCACCTGGCCAAAAATAAACTTTTTAAATCTCAATAAAATATCATCTTCCATAGCAGAAATTCAGCTCAGTGCAGTAAACATTGTCTTGTACCTTCTATATATATATAGGGTAAGCATTGTACTATAGAGATTATCAAAATGGGAAATTGGCACTTCTCTGAACATACAGTGTAATATGGATGCGGGAAGATAAGACAAATACTCATTAATTTGGTCTTCCTCAGTGATAACAAGAATTGTTAAAGAATTAAAAGTCAGATTTTGTACTGCTTTATATAAAAAATGGGCATTTTATGTTTCTAACTATATTAACTGAGTTATAAAGAAAATTTTAATCCTTTGATGTTACTGTGGTTACAAAACATGAGATTGAAAATGGTGTTAAATATTTTAAGTATTTAAATTTCATTCTTTAATAATTTGATCATGCTTTTCCTGATGTATATACTGATTCAAAGATTGATTTTTGTATATTGCCACAGTGACCTCTTGTGGAGGAAACATTTATCTCACACATTTTCTTAACTAAATCATTCTGCAAATAGGTTTCAGACTGAAATTCAAACGGTGAATAAACAGTTCCCATGTGAGCCATTCAAATTTTTGGAGCCAACTCTAAGACTAGAATATTGTGAAGCATTGGCTATGCTTAGGGAAGCTGGAGTCGAAATGGGAGATGAAGACGATCTGAGGTTTGTCTTTGTGATTTTTTTTTTTTTTACTTTAAGTTCCAGGATCCATGTGCAGAACATGCAGGTTTGTTACATAGGGACACATGTGCCATGGTGGTTGGCTGCACCTATTGACCCGTCCTCCAAGTTGTCTGTGATTTTTAAAATCTTAGTAATTTGGTTTAAGGTAAAAGAGAATGAAAATATTAATAAATTTTTTTTCACCTGATACACTTATATTTTATTAACTTTGGTATACAGTATGATGCTGTTTTATATAATGTGTGATCTGAAATAAAAATGTTTACTATGGTTTGCTTAAGTTTTCATAATTTTGTTTATAAACACCATTTTCCATTATTTTCCCCTCATGTTTGTAACTCTTTAAAGAGTATAGGGAGTTTTGCCTGTGATTTTATCTTCTAATATCTTCTCTTTCCAAATTAGTGGTATTAGAGAAAGTAGACAGCAGTCTAAATCCATCCCCACACAGGATCAGGGTATAAACTGTTAACATCCAAAAGTTATAAAAGTCAATATTGTTTATATAGTATCATACATACTATATTATATGTAGTATTTGGTATAGAGTGGGTATTTGTTTTCTCTTCTCCCCTCTGGTCCCTTACGACAGACTTTTACCCACAACCCTCTCCTACAACCTGGAAAGAATAACTCTCCCAGTATCCCTGGTATTCAGAGTATAATCTAAATTCAGATCATGTAACTTATAATTTTGAAACAAATTATGTCGTTTAATAAAGATTGAGGCTGGGCATGTTGGCTCGCGCCTGTAATCACAGTACTTTGAGAGGCCGAGGTGGGAGGATCATTTGAGGCCAGGATTTCGGGACCAGCCTGGACAACACAGATCCTGTCTCTACAAAAAAATTTAAAATTTAGCTGAACGTGGTGGCACACACCTGTAGTCCCAGCTACTCTGGAGGCTGAGGCAATTGGGTCACTTGTGCCCAGGAGTATCAAGGCTGTAGTAACCCACGATCATGCCTGGGTGATAGAGTGAAACCGTGTCTGTAAAAAATAAACAAACAAAACATGTAAAGGTTGAAAATTTCTATCTACTTTTATTTTATTCAAGACTTCCTTGAATGATTCCTTTAAACCATCACAATACTTACGTATTTTAGGAGGGAAAGGAAATGATTATTGTCACTTTTTAGGGTTTTTCAAAAAACAATTCACCCAAACCGTTTATTTTGTTTAACAAAAAAATACATATATGGCTTTAAACATTGTCTCCATTGCTAGATGATATTTTAAGGCAAAATAAAATCCTACAAGCTTGAGTAGTATTTTTTTAAGTATTTTAGAAATTGTTTTTACGTAGGAAACTAAAGTAACTACCTCTTGGCTATAGAAATGTAACATGTTCATATAAACACTATTTTAAAACCTTGGATAATACTAATTTTTATTTCATAAACCATTGATAAAGAGTACCAAAAAGGGAAGACTATTTCATGGCAAGACAAGCCCATATTAGTGTAGCGAACTTTTATTATGTGTAATTATAGGAAATTATTTCATCCATGATATTTCTGAATCGATGAATTGCTAAATTCTGTTTATTGCTTTAATTAAATATTTGAACAGCATCTACTAAGCTCTGAGTCACTCTGCCAAGGTATACTCATAAGTGATTTTCAATAGGACTTGCCTTTTAAGAAAAGAGCAGAATAGACAACTGCATGTTTTGGCCAAATTTTGTAATCCCTTGAGAAACTCAAATAGAAGAAGTTCCTTATTAACGTCTTTAAGTTGCCGTTTCATCTTCAAACACTGATTTCGCGTTTCTTTTTCAGTACACCAAATGAAAAGCTGTTGGGTCACTTGGTAAAGGAAAAGGTAGGACTCTTGTATATGCTGGATTTCTTTTTCTAATTCTGAAATGTCTCTTGGGACTAAAACAGTTGCAGAGGGGACTGAGCTTCCTAGAATAGTGTGATTCTGGAATAAATAAAACTTAAGAGGGACGTTAAAAAATTTTTTTTCTTAGAAAATGAGAAATATTCAGATAGCCTGCCTTTCTCCCAGATGATTTGATTAGCTCAGTATTTAATATTTCTACGAAGTTGTTCTGAGGTGTCTCTAAAAGTGATAGTTAGAATGTCGGATTAGTTAGAAATGACCTCCAAGTTATTTGAAATTATTTAGATTTGATCTTCCCTGTGTACCCCTGCTGTTTCATGAGACTTAAAGATGAATGAGCTTCCTCTCTGCCTCTTATGTAATAGCTACTTTCCAATCTCATTTTCTAAAACCAAGACTCCAAAGAGGATAAAAGCTAAGCTTAGTGTGATCTTTTTAAAAATTTTAAGATACTGGTATAATGAAAAGGAAAATTAGTCCTTGAGCTCCTCCTACTGGTTGCACTTGAAACTGTTAAACTAGAGAACTGATATTTCTGAAGCCATACAATATTCAGTTTATACTTTTAAAATGCTGTTTCAGCAGAGCCAATTTCAGTTTGTCAGCTGTTAACATCCTCTTCTCAAGTTTTATCAAAAATGTTGAAAGTCAAAAATGGTTAAAATGTAATTTTTTTTTTTTTTTTGAGACGGAGTTTCGCTCTTATTGCCCAGGCTGGAGTGCAGTGTGGCACTACCTCGGCTCACTGCAACCTCCACCCACTGGGTTCAAGCAATTCTCCTGCCTCAGCCTCCCAAATAGCTGAGATTACAAGTGCCCACCACCACACCCAGCTAATTTTTTGTGTTTAGAGACGGGGTTTCACCATGTTGGCCAGGCTGGTCTTGAACTCCTGACCTCAGGTGATCCACCTACTTCGACCTCCCAAAATTCTAGGATTACAGGCATGAGCCACCGCACCCGACCCTGAAATGTAATTTATTTCTTTTTAATTAAATCTAGGTCACATAGTAAGCATTCTCTAAAAAAAGTTGTAATTTCAAGTTAATGTCATTTATTTCTTTCAGTTGCAGCATTCATTTGAAGAAAACTACCAAAATCTCATGTATATATCTAGATAAAATTTAAATTGTTGGGAAGATAATCCATGTTTTCAATGATGAATATTATAAATTACGTCAAATTTCCCAAAATAATTCATAGACTTAATATAGTTTCTATAACAACCAAAAGGATTTCAGATAATTTTTTTTTCATTATAAAATGCATCAGAATGACTAGATGAACTAGAATAACAAAGAAAAAAGTAAAATCAAAGATGTTTATCAAAGCATAATTTAGAATGGGGAGAAATTAGAAAGGGATTACATGTTACAAAAAAAAAAAAACAGGAAAAAAATGAATATTTAAACCGTAAGCCTGGCACAGTGGCTCATGCCTGTAATTCTAGCACTTTGAGAGGCCAACATAGGAGGATCACTTGAGGCCAGGAGTTCAAGACCAGCCTGGGCAAACACAGCGAGATTCCATCTCTACAAAAAATTTTAAACATTAGCCAGGTTCCTGTTTAAGCCATGATCGCATCATGCACTCCAGCCTAAGCAACAGAACAAGACCCCAACCTTTTAAAAAAAAAAAAAAAAAAAATTTTTTTTTTGAGAACTATGAATAATAAGCAATGCCTAAAAATTAGATATTGCAAGAATTTATGACACCATGGCAAAATGCTATATGATGAAAATGTTACCAGAAAAAAAGCAAGATATTCATTGTATATACAATATAATTAGAGTAATTATGAAGAACCAAAGTTTTGTGTAAAAAAGTTAATTACCAAAATGTTAGCCATTTTACTTTTAAAATGTATTTTAATTGCATTTATTCTTTTTATAGTATGATACAGATTTTTATATTCTTGATAAATATCCATTGGCTGTAAGACCTTTCTATACGATGCCTGACCCAAGAAATCCCGTAAGTAATTCGGTTTTAAGTAACCCATTTGGGAGCAGAAGGGAAATTTTATTGTCACTGTCAGATTGCATAATGGGAATAATGGTTTTCATTAATAATTTGCAGTTTTGATACACATACGTATTACCACTGATGTCTGTCACCACTGGTCAAAATGATATTGTAAAATTTGAATATTCTAGAAAATTAATTTTTAAAATCTATGTTAAAGTCATTATCCTTGGTCATTTTTCTGAAGATTAATAAGGCAGAAAGACTATGTAAATTACAAATGGTACTACTAGATTTGCATACTTTAGCAAATCATCCTGTCATTGACCTTAAACTGGGAATTCACATTGTATCCTGGGAGTTAATAATCTAAATAATGTCTTATGGTCTTTTACCATTTTTCCATTGCAGTGGTTTCTAAACTTTACCGTGCATCAGAATCACTTGGAGGGCTTTTTAAAACATCGATTGCTGGGGCCCACCCAGAATTTCTCATTAGTTGCTCTGGAATGGGAGCCTGATCATTTTGCTGGCCCCACTCCAGACCAACTAACAAATTTCTGGTAATACTGAAGCTACTGGTCCAGGAATCACACTTTGAGAACCACTGGTTTATTGAAAGACGGGATTAAAGTAAAAATAATAATAAAGACTCACACCTATTAACTTGGAGTTCCAGAAGTCACCCCAAAATCATATCATGCTTAAAAACATCTCAGATGATAAAGTGAAATAAGGATCAGCACTGCTTCTTAAAAATTAGATGTGGCGCTCTGATTTGTTATTGGGGGGTATGGGAGGAGAGCACAAAATCTGATATAAACAAAGAAAAAGTTATTCAGCCCTCAGTAGTTTAATTCTACTTTAGAGAACAAGGTTGCATTGTTAATTATAGGAAAAAATGAACTTGCTTTTCATGCAGCAGAGATTTTTTTCTGTATGTGTGTAATTGAAATAGGATAGTAGTCACTTGAAGAGTGGTATTTTTTCTCTTGCAGAAACAGTCCAACTCTTACGATATGTTCATGAGAGGAGAAGAAATACTGTCAGGAGCTCAAAGAATACATGATCCTCAGCTGCTAACAGAGAGAGCTTTGCATCATGGAATTGGTAAACAACTTAAAATAATTTAAGAGAGTGTATTTTCTGAAAATAATACATTGTAAACATTTAAAAGACTTCTCGGTCTTTTTAAAAAGTCTCCATTGAACAGTAATTGCTTTTGTGATTTTTTAAGATAAATAAGATGATAAATTACATTTTGTTTTGTTTTGTGTCTTTTTGTAGATTTGGAGAAAATCAAGGCTTACATTGATTCCTTCCGCTTTGGAGCTCCTCCTCATGCTGGTGGAGGCATTGGTAATATTCTGTTATTGCTTACAAATAAGTTTGTAAGTTCTAAGTATAATACAAATTTGAATTACAAGAATTTTTAAAAGTCAGTTATGACGTAAGTGAAAATTTGATTTCCAAGAAACAAAATGAACAGCTAACTTGTGTGTTTTAAAATATTATTGTCATAAAGTTCTAGCCATTTTTTTTCTCTTAAGAGTTTTTAGAAGCCAAATGCCTTGTAAGTGGAGTACCCTGTTTTCTCTCTTGCTACTGTGAGTTCATTCACATTAGCTCAAATTAAAACTCTACCTTAAAATAGCTCAAAGAGCTGCTAAGTGTTTTTATTGAGATGTAGCACTTGATTGACTTTAAGAACACTTCTACAGTATATGTAAGGGACTGCTCTGCAATTTAAAATCAGTAAATATTTAACTCATCTTTGGATGTCCATATCAAACATTCGTAAAACTTTTGAATGTATAGTTTTATTGAAGTTTTTGTTGTTTGTTTTGGGGTTTTTTGGAAAATACAATATATACTTACAAAATTTTCAAATTAAAATTGGTAGAGGGACAGTCTTTTCAATAGATGGTACAGAGAAAACTGATGTCCATTTGCAGAAGATTGAAATTAGACACTTACCTAACATCATATACAAAAGTAAACTCAAAATGGATCAAAGGCCTAAATGTAAAACCTATATTTAAATCATGAATAGGCATATGGAAAAAAATGCTCGACATCACTAAACATTAGGGAAATATAAATTAAAACCTCAGTGAGATAACCATCTCACACCTGTGGCTGTTAGCCAAAAGATAATGGATAATAGTTGGTGAGGATGTGGAGAAAGGGGAATCCGTATTTGTAAATAGTTGACAGGAATGTAAAATTGGTACAGCTGTTAGGAAAAACAGGATGAAGATTCTTCTAAACGTTACAATGAGAATTACCATATGATTCAATAATTCCTTTTCTGGTCTTATATACCAAGGGAAATAAAATCAGTATGTTGAAGAGATTTGTGCACTCTCATGTTCAATGCAGCATTATTTACAATAGCCAAGATATAGAAATGACCTTAGTGTCCATCAGTGGATGAATGGATAAAGAAAGTATAGTATGGATTGAGTATCCCTTACCCAAAATGCTTGGGACCAGAAGCATGTCTGATTTTGGATTTTTTTTCAGATTTTATAATATTTGCATTGTACTTACTGTTAAACATGCCAAATCTAGAAATCTGAAATGCTCCAGTGAGCATTTTTGTTTTTTTTTTGTTTGTGTTTTGAGTATCGTGTTGGCATTTAAAAGTCTCAGATTTTGAAGTATTTTGGATTTTCATATTAGGAATACTCAACCTATTTTATCTATACAATGAAATAACACTCTGCCTTTAAAAAGAAGGAAATCCTGTCATTTGTAGCAATGTGGATTAACCTAGAGGACATCATGCTAAACAAATTAGCAAATCAGACACAGAAAGACAAATACTGCATGATCTCACATACATATGGTACCTTTTACAAGTTGAACCCATAGACAAAGAGTAGAATGGTTGTTGGAATGGGGAGAAGTTGGTCTAAGGGTATGAAGATTGAATTAGGACGATTAAGTTCTGGAGATCCATTGTTCTACATTGTGACTGCAGGTAATAATGTATGCTTGAAAATTGCTAAAAGAGTAGATTTTAAATGTTCTTTCCACAAAAAATATAGGTATGCAAGATGATAAGTTAATCAGCTTGATTTAATCATTTCACAGTGTATCAGAGTGTCACATTGTACACTGTAAATACATACAATTTTTGTCAATTGTAACTCAATAAAGCTGGGCAAAATTTTAAAAATAAATAGCACCAGTTAAGGTCATTACATATGGTTTTTTGTTGTCTTGTTTTTTTAAGTTTCGGGATACATGTGCAGGATGTACAAATTTGTTACGTAGGTAAAAGTGTGCCATAGGGGCTTGCTGCATCTGTCAACCCATCACCTATGTATTAAGCCCCGCATGCATCGCTCTTTTTCCTAATGCTCTCCTCCACCCCACCCTCCCAACAGGCCCCAGTGTGTGTGTTGTTCCCCTCCCTGTGTCCATGTGTTCTCATTGTTCAGCTCCCACTTATAAGTGAGAACATGTGGTGTTCGGTTTTCTGTTCCTGCGTTAGTTTGCTGAGGATAATGGCTTCAGCTTCATCCATGTCCCTGCAAAGGACATGATCTCACTCCTTTTTGTGGCTGCATAGTATTCCATGGTATATATGTACTACGTTTTCTTTATCCAGTCTATCATTGGGCATTTGGGTTGATCCTATGTCTTTGCTATTGTGAATAGTGCTGCAATGAACATACACGTGCATGTACCTTTATTATTCAGAATCCACAAAGAACTCAAACAAATTTACAAGAAAAAAGCAAAACAACCCCATTAAAAAGTGGGCAAAGGACATGAACAGACATTTCTCAAAAGAAGACATTTATGCAGTCAACAAACATGAAGAAAAGCTCAACATCACTGATCATTAGAGAAATGCAAATCAAAACCACAATGAGATACCATCTCACACCAGTTAGAATGGCGATTATTAAAAAGTCGAGAAACAACAGATGCTGACAAGGTTGCAGAGAAATAGGAATGCTTTTACACTGTTAGTGGGAATTTAAATTAATTCAACCATTGTGGAAGACAGTATGGCGATTCCTCAAAGATTTAGAACTGGAAATACCATGTGACCCAGCAGTCCCATTCCTCTGGATGTAAACATGTTTTTTTTAAGAGTTGTAGAGATGAATCACAGTGATGATTGCACAACATCATGAGTGTATTTGGTACTACTAAACTGGACACTTAAAAATGGTTCCGATGGTAGATTTTATATGTATTTTAACACTTTTTTAAATTGGAGGAGGAAAAAGGAGAATACTGCATATTCGCCTCCCTACAGGAAACCATTGTTTCTAGTTTTCAGCTTACCTTTGCAAAGATATCTTTGCATATACGAAAGGACACACACACATTTCTTTAAATATTTTTACACAAATTGTAGCATACTATTATATATAAACCATTTAGTAATTTGCATTTTTTACTTAATGTATCATTTTTTAAAATATGAGCCCAGATGGAGAAGAAGTACTTTAATGTATCTTATAACTTGTTATCAATAGCTAAAGAGCTTTTCATTCTTTTACATCTCTACATAGAATCCATTGAAAGGAGGAACCATAATCTTGTTAACCACCTTTCAAAAATCAGTTTCTTTTTTACAGTCAAAACACTTAGTATAATAATGTACTCCAGAGCTTTTTATCATAGGGTCCACCATGTTAAATGTCTATAGAATTACAATAAATTTTCGCATATTTCTGTTAATTGCTTAAGCAAGTTTATGGCTGTGATCCTCATTGCCTGGACTATATAATCAGAGTGTGGTATCATTTGAAATGTTCAAGCTTATAAAGTCTTTTGTTTTTCTTATTGTTTACATCATAGATTTTGTTCATTCATATAGTTTTTTTTTTTTTTTTTTTGAGACAGTCTCACTCTGTCGCCCACACTGGAGTGCGGTGGCGCGATCTCGGCTTACTGCAAGCTCCGCCTCCCAGGTTCACGCCATTCTCCTGCCTCATCCTCCTGCGTAGCTGGGACTACAGGCGCCTGCCACCACACCTGGATAATTTTTTGTATTTTTTAGTAGAGACGGGGTTTCACCGTATTAGCCAGGATGGTCTCGATCTCCTGACCTCGTGATCCGCCCGTCTTGGCCTCCCAAAGTGCTGGGATTACAGGCTTGAGCCACCGCACCTGGCTCATATAGATTTTTGTGGTTCACATTTCAGACTCCATACCATTTAAGGATATATTACTTAGTCCTTTTCATTTATAGCAGCATCTTTATTTCTGAATCAATACTCAAAATTTTAAATAAACCCAAAATAATAGGAGTCATTTTCTTTCCTAATAAGGAAAAGTATTTAGTTTAACAATGATATTTATGTTTATAGTTCAAAGTAAGACCCTGAGAGATTTTCAGAAAGGAATTAATGATTATTTTTGTCTTCCCCAGGGTTGGAAAGAGTGACTATGCTGTTTCTGGGATTGCATAATGTTCGTCAGACCTCCATGTTCCCTCGTGATCCCAAACGACTCACTCCTTAAATTCACACCTTGCCTCTGAACTCCAGTGTGGATGACAGAGCGAGAGACCCTCCCTCAAAAAAAACAAAGAAGAAAGCCACACTTACTCTTTCCAGTAACCTGCTAGTGCACAGGCTGTACTTTAGGTACTTAAAATATGCACTAGAATAAATTTGCAAGGCCCTAAAGTATCACTGTTATTTTTGGAGTAATTCAGTATAGATATGTTTAAAAGAGATTTTTATAACTTCAGACGTGCGTCAGTAGGAAATACTTGAGAAATTCATATGGTTATGTTAAAAATTCATATTCTGTTACTACAGTAAATGTTACAAGTTTTAAACAGTTAAGATTGTACAACTTTTCTTCTTTTCTATATTACAAGGGCCCCAGTGTTAATGTCTTAGATTTTCAGTATTTGAACTTATTTTTTTAAATTCTGACATTGGAATAAGAATATTCAGGTAGCATCTGAAATTTTAATGATTGTATAATTGGCATATCATGGAAAATTAATCAAAGTATCAGTTCTTAAAAGTTATGTCTAGAAATTATGTAAAGCAGGCTAAAATACTGGTTAGAAAGTATTCAGTGTAATCTTGTATTAAATTGTTAAATTCTAAACCTGAAATTTCAATAAAATTTTAAAGCTAATTTTAGTTTGTTTTTGTGTAACTTTGTGACCTGATTTTATAACTGGTGCTAGGCATTTATAATTTGGTAAAAGAAAAAATATACAACTGGTTTGTATAAATAAATGACTAATATGTTGTCAACATGTATTCATTTCAGATATTTAGATGGGCATAGAGATAGAGTTCTTAAAGTTGACAGCTTGGGTCGGTTGACAGTTCATTTCACATGGGTTAAAATATATTGCAGAATTTTGTTTCATTTTTAACTGGAACTGGTACTGATACTTAGTGAACATCACTAAAATACAGTCCCATCTTATCCATCAAAAAGAAATTTTTGTGTAAGAATTACAATTAGAAGCACTTTCCCTCTAGATTATTACAAATGTTGATGCTAATGTTAATTTTACATGAACCACAAATATTGGGCAGGAACAAAACATATTTCTGTACAGGAAGAAAAAATTATATGCAGAAAATAGGAGGGTCAAAAGTTAGGAAGTTACCCCTGGACCACAAACATCTGCCCATTATTTTTGAAAGTTAAAGGGAGTGTTTACCATCTAGATTGTGTAGTCTTTGAAAGTTTAGATTCAGTTCTTATTTTTTTCTTTCATATCCTACCAGAATACCTTAAATAAAAGGCACCCCAAAAGTATTTCATAATTTAATCCACAGCAAGAAAAAATGAATATCCATCTTTTTCTATAGTATGTAATTGCTAGGCCCTAAAATAGTACAATAATATTGGCCCCAGAGCTGTTCTCAATTTCATATAATTATAGCTTGTTTCAAAATAAAGTTTGTAAAGTCTTACAATGATGTAATCTTTTTTATTGTGAAGGTTTTCAAACATGCTGACCAAATTAGAACATGATAAAATACTCTTGTACCTATTATCCAGTCTTATCAAATCTTAACACTATCACATTTGCTTCAATTTTTTTTTTTTTTTTTTTTTTTTTTTTTTTTTTTTTTTTTTTAATGTATTTGTTTTGAGACCAGGTATGAGACTGGGCTAATTTTTTGTATTTTGGTTAGACAAGATTCTCCATGCTTTCCCAGTACTGGTCTTGAAGTGCATCCATCTGTGCCTCAAGTGATCCATCTGCCTTCGGCCTCCCAAAGTGCTGGGCATTACAGGCGTGTTGAGCTGCTGTGCTCTGACCTTCTCTTTAGTATATATATATATATGAGTTTTTTTTTTTTTTTTTTTTTTTGAGACAAGGTCTTGCTCTGTGGTCGGCTAGAGCTGAGTGGCAGATCTCGGCTCGCTGCCAACCTTTCCTCCCCAGTTCAAGGGGATTCTCCTACAGGCCTCCCAAGTAGCTAGGATTACAGGTGCCCGCCACCACGCCCAGCCGAATTTTTGTATTGTTAGTAGAGATGGGGTTTCTCCACTGTTGGCCAGGCTGCGTCCTCGAACTCCTGACCTCAGGTGCATCCGCCTAACCTGGGCATCCCAGAAGTGCTGGGATTCATGGGCTGGGGAGCACGTGTGGCCTGCCCTGGCCCTTATTTTTTAAGAGAGAAAAGAAATTTAAACAAAAAATTTGTGGGCATAGTTAAGGCACCCTCTTACAGGCTAACTATTATAATTCAACCTTTTATTTCTTTTTCTGTTTTTATATTTTCGCCAAATATTTACGTTTCTATAAATGTAAATGTCTAATGTTTTGCAGATTTATTTGATATGTAAATCCTGAGATTTTCATTGGCATTACCTTAAATTTAAAGAGCATACGCTCAAGGCTTGGAATTTCCTTCTCTTTTGTCTTCCAGTGAATGAACATGGTATATCTCTTCATTTATTGATTTTTTTTAATTGTAGTAAAACATTTTTATATCTTTAAAAGTATTTTGTGAGGCCGGTCGCGGTGGCTCAAGCCTGTAATCCCAGCACTTTGGGAGGCCGAGGTGGGTGGATCACGAGGTCAGGAGATCAAGACCATCCTGGCTAACACAGTGAAACCCCGTCTCTACTAAAAAACACACACAAAAAAAAACTAGCCGGGCGAGGTGGCGGCGCCTGTAGTCCCAGCTACTCGGCAGGCTGAGGCAAGAGAATGGCGTGAACCCGGGAGGCAGAGCTTGCAGTGAGCCGAGATCCGGCCACCGCACTCCAGCCTGGGCGACAGAGCGAGACTCCGTCTCAAAAAAAAAAAAAAAGTATTTTGCTTTTTGTGTGATGTTATTGTTTACTCCTATCAGCATTTTATTCTCAAAATTATCAAAGAATTTAGTACTGTTAATGCTGGAGGCGAATATCTTTCCATTTTAACTCGACATCCTTGTCTTTACAGATTTGAAGATATTTTAGCTGAGTCAGAACAGCCTTGCCAAGGATCTGCTAAACATGTGGTGAGGGGAGAAACTGGTGAGGTAGCTTAGTGTTTTTTGTGGGCAGGATTTAATGAGTACTCTTGAAAATGAAATATTCAGTGTAACAAAATGTAAAAGATCACACTCTGTTGCCCAGGCTGGAGTGCAGGGGCAAGATCTCAACTCACTGTATCCTCCACCTCCTGGGCTCAAGCAGTCTACCTCAGCCCCCTAAGTAGCTGGGACTACAGGCCCACACCACCACACCCAGCTAACTTTTGTATGTTTAGTAAAGACATGTAGTAGTTGTCATGTTGCCCAGGCTGGTCTTGAACTCCTGGGCTCAAGTGATCCACCTGCCTTGGCGCCTCAGAGTGCTGGGATTACAGACATGAGCCACCGTGCCCCGCTTGTGTATTTTTTCAGTTTCAGCCCAGAAATAAATGTTCCCCATGAATTCAATCATAATATAGACATTACTTTGTTTACTGTAATTTTACTTAACATTAGCATATTAAAACTGCTTTTAATTTTCCAGTTCATGTTAGAACACTTTACAGTGTTTTTTTTTTCTACTGGGAATGAAACCATGCCCCAAGGAGTTAAAAAAAAAAAAAAAGTTAACAAAAATTATTGGGTGTGCAGGATAAATGGATAAGAAAAACAACTTAAGACTCCCCTCCCTTATAATAAAACTGTCTAAAATTAGTTAAAACCAATATGGCTAACTAGAGTTTACACAGCAAGCTTGCTAATGTTACAGCCTAAAGTTTCACCACATATTTTATACTAACTACCTCCAAATTGGCACATGGGACCCATAAAGGTAATACACATGCCAAAGAACTTTCCAGACCTCTTCCACCAATCACCTACTAATCCCAGAATCCACCCACTAAAGGATAAAATCACTGCCTTAACACCAGCACAGAGAGAGCAATTTGAGCTGCACTTCTGTCTCCTTGTAAGTCACTTGAAATAAAAAGCTTTTCTCAGAAACCCAGTGTCATTTTATTGGCTTAGAGCATTGGGCAGTGAGCCACTTCTGCTTGGTAGCAGGATTGGGGTCTCCTTTTCCGTGACATTATTGAATTGTTAGGAGGGTAAAGAACACTATCAGTTATCAATTTTTATATGTTGCCTTCTTATGCAGCAGTATTCTTGATCTCTTACTCGTTCTAATAGTTTGTATTGAGCATCTTGTATTTTCAGGGTAGGTGGACAGTGTGAGAAAGGATAGCATAACGGTAAGAAGTGTGGGTTCTTTCAGCCGCGCTGCCTGGGCTCAGACTCTGGTTTTGCTCTCACGTTAACAAATGTATAACCTTGGATAACTTGCTTGTCCTCAGCTTTCCTCATCTGCAGAATCCTACATCATGAGACTATTTATGGGAATTAAAGAGTGTAGAACACAGAATAGTGTGGGGCAAACTAAGAGTTTAGTCTTTTCCTGCCTCATTCTTTTATTTGCCGATTGCATTAATTAGATGGGTTCTTGAGTAGAGTGTTGAATAAAAGCAGTGATGGAGGCATACTTGTATTGTTTTTATTTAAATACTAAAGTCTTGAGATTAAGTGTGATCATTTCTGTAGGTGGTTTTTGTTTTCACTGTTTTTTGTTTTTGAGACAGGGCCTTGCTCTCTTAGACTGGAGTGCAGTGGTGCAATTTCAGCTCAACTGCAGTCTCAACCACCCAGGCTCAAGCAATCCTCCCACCTCAGCCTCCCAAGTAACTGGGACTACAGGTGTGTCACCACACCCAGCTAATTTTTTGTATTCTTTTGTAGAGACAAAAAACATGTTGCTCAGTCTGGTCTCGAATTCCTGGGTTCAAGAGATCCTCCTGCCTCAGCTTCCCAAAGTGCTGGGATTACAGACATGAGCCACTTTGCCTGGCCTTTAGATTTTTAATAAACGTCTTTTATCAGGTTAATGAAGATTTCATTTGTTCACTTTCTGTTATGAATAAATTTTGAATTTGTCAAATACTTTATCAGTATTTGCTGTGATTTTTTCATTGTTGTTTGGATATAGTGGACTATAGCAACAGAAATCCCTGATTCTATTTTTCTGGAATAAATGTTGTTTGATCACTACATATTATTTTGTGTATGCAGCTGGGCATGGACAACATAGCAAGACCTCCTCTCAACAAAAAATGAAAATTAGCCAGTGTGGCGGCACGTTTGTAGTCCTAACTACTTGGGAGGCTGAGCCAGGTGGATGACTGGAGCTCAGGCATTCAAGGTACAGAGAGCTATGATTCTATCACCACACCCTTGCCTGGGTGACACAGTGAAACCCTATCTCTAAAAATAAACATTTTTAAAGTAAATTTTGTGTATGTACTACTGAATTCAATTTGATAATTTAAATGTTTTTCATGCCGGGCGCGGTGGCTCAAGCCTGTAATCCCAGCACTTTGGGAGGCCGAGACGGGCGGATCACGAGGTCAGGAGATCGAGACCATCCTGGCTAACACGGTGAAACCCCGTCTCTACTAAAAACTACAAAAAACTAGCCGGGCGACGTGGCGGCGCCTGTAGTCCCAGCTACTCGGGAGGCTGAGACAGGAG
>NW_016809075.1:1119280-1137495 GCF_001698545.2 Rhinopithecus bieti
GACAGAGCGAGACTCCGTCTCAAAAATTAATAAATAAATAAATAAATAAATAAATAAATAAATAAATAAATAAATGTTTTTCATTTTGTTCAGGTATACACAACAAAATTCATTTTAAGTGTACAGTTTTATGAATTTTGGTAATTGTATGCAGTCAAGTAACCTTCACCATACTCAAGCTACAGAACATTTCCACTGCCCCAGAAAGTTTCATAGTGTATCTTTATAGTCAGTCCCCATTGCTAGCAACCCAAGGTCTATTTTTGCCTTTTCTAGAATTTTATGTAAACAGAACAATACAGTATGCAGTCTTTTGTATTTAACTTCTTTCATTAAGCATAATTTTTTGAGATTCACCCATGTTGTTGCATATGTTAATAATGTGTTTCTTTTTATTGAGTAGCATTCTGTAGAATAGATATACTGTAATTTATTTATCCATTCACCAGTTAATGGATATCTAGGTAGCTTCCAGTTTTTAATCTATAATGAATAATGCTGCTGTGAGCAATCATTGGCAAGTCTTTATATAGACATGTTTCTATTTCTTTTGGATAGATACCTAAGCATAAATGTTCTGGATTATATAAGCGTACTGTCTTGGTTTGTACAACTATAACAAAATACCATAGATTGGGTAATTTAAAAAAACAGAAATTTATTTCTCATAGTTCTGGAGACTGAGAAGTCCAAGATCAGGGTGCCAGCAGTGTCTGGTGAGGGACTCAGTCCCTCCTTCGAAGATGGTGCCTTGTTGCTGCATCCTCTGGAGGGAGCAAATGCAGAAGGAACAGAAGGCCAAGAAAAGGTCTAAACTACTCTCCAGCCCTTTGATAAGGTGGATAATCCATTCGTGAGGGCAAAGCCTCATGACTTAATCACTTCCCAAAAGGCCCCACCTCAACACCACCACAATGGGAATTAAGTTTCAACATGAATTTGTTTTTTCTTTCCAACTTTTATTTTAGGTTCAAGGGGTACATATGCCAGTTTGCTACATGGGTAAATTGCATGTTGAGGGGGTTTTGGAGTAAAGATTATTTCATCACCCAGGTAATAAACATAGGTAGTTTTCGGTTTGGTTTTGTTTTGTTTTCTCTCTCTCTTTTCTGGAGTAGGTGTTTGTAACAAAATGATAGGTAGTTTTTCAATCCTCACCCTCCTCCCACCCTTGACCCTCAAGTAGGCCCCCGTGTCTATTGCTCCTTCTTATGTTCACGTGTACTAAATGTTTAGCACCCACTTGTAAGTAAGAACATACAATATTTGGTTTTCTGTTCCTGCATTAATTTGCTTAGGATAATGGCCTCCAGCTCCATCAGGTTGCTGCAAAGGACATTATCTCATTCTTTTCTATGGTTACGTAGTATTCCGTGCTACACGTGTACCACATTTTCTTTATCCAGTCCACTGCTGATGGCCGTTTAGGTTGATTCCATGTCTTTACTATTGTGAATAGTGCTGTGATGAACATACATGCATATGTCTTTCTGGTAGAACGATTATATTCCTTGGGTATATACCCAGTAATGGGATTGTTAGGTTGAATGGGTAGTTTTATGTTTTTTGAGAAATCTCTAAATTGCTTTCCATAGTAGCTGAACCAATTTACATTCCCACCAGTAGTGTATAAACACTTCCTTTCTTCACAACCTCACCAGTATCTGTTATTTTTTTTTTTTTTGCTTCTTAATAATAGCCATCCTCACTGGTGTGAAATAGTACCTCATGCTGGTTTTCATTTGCATTTCTCTAATGATTGGTGGTATTGAGCATTTCTTCATATGCTTGTTGGCTGTGTG
Source organism: Rhinopithecus bieti (assembly GCF_001698545.2). Classification (NCBI taxonomy): domain Eukaryota; kingdom Metazoa; phylum Chordata; class Mammalia; order Primates; family Cercopithecidae; genus Rhinopithecus; species Rhinopithecus bieti. The sequence goes on from NW_016809075.1 coordinate 1,121,083, forward strand.
TCTTCTTTTGAGAAGCGTCTGTTCATGTCCTTTGCCTGTTTTTGTTTTTGGTTTTTTGTATTTTTAGTATAGATGAGGTTTCACCATGTTGGCCAGGCTGGTCTCAAACTTCTGACTTCAAGTGATCTGCCTCCCAAAGTGCTGGGATTACAGGCGTGAGCCATCGTGCCTGGCCCTAACTCATATTTTTAAGTGAATGTATATACAATACATTACTATATAGAGGGGCTAAATAAGAATATGTTTTTTAACATATTGTTAACATAACAAAATTTTTTTTTTTTCTCCACTGTGCATGTTAGGATCTGGAAGTATTTAGACCATTAAAATAGCCTGGGTTTTTTTTGTTGTTGTGTTTTGTTTCTGGGCTATGGTTATAGATTCTAAGTGACACTGCCTTTGGCAGTGTCTAACCATAAAAAAAAAATACAACATTCTCCTAATTTCTGTTTCAGTTCAGTTGGCTGGCACTTGACGGTTTCTCTAGATTTTGAGTTGTATTTGCTACCTGCTGTGTCAGTTTCTCAAAAGTCAGATAGACTCAGATCAATACAAACATTTTTATTTTTCCACTTTCTGCCAAATGTCAACATCTGCACAAATGATTGGCTAACTCACCAAAGGAGTGCTTTGTTCACCACGTGGTGGTGTAAACCAAAAAGTGACTGAGGCTAATCAGCTGATTAGAGTTGAGGACAAGCCTGGGAAACAAAACACAAGTTACAGTTGGATCTGTGACCCGTACTTTCTACAGAGAAGGTTTGGGGAACTTCAATATTTAAAGGGGAAAAAGCAAGCAGAAGAGGAAGGGGGAAAAAAAGGAGGGAGGGTAGGCAGTGAGGCAAGCGGATGCATTCTTGTGAGGCTTTGATTAAGGCCCAGTGAATCTGCATTTTACATGTGAAAATAAAGGAGTAGGGGGATAGTCAATTATGCATTTGTCTCAGCTCAGTAAATCTATATTTTGCATAAGATAAAGTAAGCATGTGAAGTTACAGCCATCTGGGAACAAAAAAAGGTTTTTTGTGTATGACTCAGTTCCCAAGTTTAACTTTTCCTTTGGCTTAGCTGGTTTGGGTTCCCAAGATTGTATTTTTCTTTCACAGTGTCTTACATTTCCTCATCAGCACAGCAGAACCCACACCACCAGCCCCTGATGTTCTCTCTCCAGATGGGCTGCATTTGCCATTTCTTCCCCTTGCTCAGCCATAAAACGTTGTCCTTTTATCTCATCAGACCGGACATACCTTCAACCCTCCTTTCCCCAGGCCTGCTTCTCCCAACACTTACAGAAATGAGTCTTCTGCTCCAAAAGCTGCTCAGGATCTTCCAAGTACTCACCTGTCCATTCACTATATTGCAGGTTATTCAGCCAATGAAAAACGTGACTATCTTACTATCAAAACCACATGGTTTTGGCGCTGTGGGAGGCGAGCGGGAGCCGGGCCCTGGAGCTGGCACCCTTGGAGCGACGCCTGGAGGGGTCCCCAGGCAGAGCCTGCGCGTCCACTTGGACCTGCCCACCTTCTACCCCATGGTACCACAGCCCTCAATGTGGGGGCCACTACATTCACTGGGACCCCAAGATCTCGGCCAGCTACCCCCACAGCTGCCACAGCCCCCTAGATGACTTGGGCTCAGCTTCTACATGGAGCTGGGGCCCTATGGCTACTGGGACCCCAGTGTCCTGGTCCCTTCCTGGTATCCACCTGGCATGACTGATGGTCACAGGGAACCCTCCGATGACCTGGTGACTGCCATTCTGGACACCGCCCATCAGTGCGGATCCAGGTGACCGGATCCACACCCAACCCCACATCCACATCCAACCCCAGGAGGCCAGGATGACATCACTGTATGTGACAACATCAAGTATATCATTGACATGGATGACTCCCATGGTGCATTTTATACCTGGAAGAACAGCGTGGGCAAGAGCACCCCACTCTTTTATGTCTGTGGCTCATACCTGACATCCCTTGAGGCCTGGACCCAGCTCCTGACACAAAACAGGCCCCACTATGGGGTCTTCATAGCGCTGCTGGTGGAAGAGGGCCCCACCCACATGTCCTGGCTGTGGGATTTGACAGCATGTCCACCTATTTTGTCTCCAGCAGACTCTCCTGGGGCTCCTCCCATCAGAACCGGAAAGCTGCGAAGAACTTTTGTGATGCCAACAACCTCATGTCCATTCCCAGCGTGGGGCCTGGCTACATAGATAGACACGAGCATCCAGGCCTGGAACAACCACAATACGGAGAACAGGGTCAATGGCAAGGACTCTGACAGGGCCCTGCAGGCGGCCCCAAGGGGTGAGGCCCAAGAGCAGCTCCATCATCTCCTTCCATGAGTGGCCCGAGGGCACCCAGATGGAGAAGGCCGCTCCCAAGAAGACACCCCCGCCTGTATTTGGACTACCTGCCTCTTCACACAGCCTGTAGCTGGAGCTGACCCGCTGCTGGGCAAGCACTTCATCAAAGAGAAGGTGCAGTGGCTCAGGTGAGGGGCCTGTAAACACGGGCGTGAGGTGCCGATGCCCTTGCCTCGCTGGAATGTCACCACGTGGGGCTCGGCTGAGGCTGGAGGCACTCAATCCTTCCCACGTTGGCAGCTGAGTGCTTCTGGGTGAGCCCTCAGGCCTGGGCCTGTGTAACACAGAGCCGGTTCCTCAGGCAAGTGGTGCTGGGGTGCTGTGGGGATGGGAACCACCAAGGCTGACAGGTGACTGGACTCAGCCCAGGGCAGCTCCATGTCCTGGGAACACTTTCATATAACCCCTTCTAGTTTTGAACTCCGCAGCAGGCCGGTGCTGTGTAGTGGCCACCTAGTCACCGCCCTTGGAAGGGTGTCAGGGTCTGGGCTCGTGTGCGCCCTGCTCCCTTCTGCCAGCCTGAGTCCTCTCCTCAGGCCTCCTTCCCACATCGTCTGTCTTCTCTAAGCTAGGGAGCCATATTGCAACTTCTAAAAAGGGAACTTCTAGGTTTAAGCTCCTCCCAGTAGATTCCTGAACCCAATTATCTGGAAATCATCCTGAGTGCTCTCAGGTTCATTGAACACTTGCTCCTCAAGCACGTTCCTATGTGCCAGGTGCCAGGGAAAACTTGACCAAGGAGAAGTTCCTGTCCTAAAACTTACAGGACCCAAGCTTTCCTTATCCAGTGCAGCCTTGTAGCTAGTGCCTGGGCACAGGCGTTTTTCTTTTGCAGTTTTACCCAGTGTTGGGAGTTCAGTTCTTTTTACTCCAAAAAATACCTCTACGTGGCTGGGCACAGTAGCTCATGCCTGTAATCCCAGCACTTTGAGAGGCTGAGGTGGAAGGATCACAAGGTCAAGAGTTCGAGACCAGCCTGGCCAACATGGCGAAACCCCGTCTCTAAAAATACAAAAATTAGCCAGGCATGGTGGCGGGCACCTGTAATCCCAGCTACTCAGAAGGCTGAGACAAGAGAATCACTTGAACCTGGGAGGCAGAGGTTGCAGTGAGCCGAGATCATGCCATTGCACTCCAGCCTGGGCAACAAAAGCAAGACTCCGTCTCAAAAACAAAACAAAACAAAAAAGCAAACAAAAAACCCAAAACCTCTGTGCTCCAGAGCCTACTTTTTCCCAGATGCATATTTAGCTCCAGGGAGAGGAATAGGAGGACACCCCCTCCCTTCAGCTGCCTGAACTGAGTGAGGCCCACTCACTAAAGCCATGTCCAGTGCTCCTGTGATTTGTGGTAATTAAATATGAACTGGTATTCTAAAAAAAAAAAAAAAACGTGGTTTCACACCTAATTTTTCTCTAAAATTTCTGTTACTTTGTCTCTTTAACTAGGTTTTGTTTTGTTTTGTTTTTGGGGGGTTTTTTTGGAGACAGCATCTCACTCTGTTGCTCAGGCTAGAATGCAGTAGCACCATCTTGGCTTACTGTAGCCTCTGCTTCCTGGGTTCAAGCGATTCTCCTGCCTCAGCCACCTGAGTAGCTGGGATTACAGGTGTGCGCCACCACCCCCAGCTAGTTTTTATATTTTTGGTAAGGTGGGGTTTCACCATGTTGGCCAGGCTGGTCTCGAACTCCTGATCTCAAGTGATCCACCGGCCTTGGCCTTCCAAAGTGCTGGGATTATAGGCATGAGCCACCATGCCTGGCCTCTTTAACTAGGTTTTAAACAATTTGGTATAGCAGCGTGGAATCAGAAAACTTCAGGTTCAGATTTTGACCTGACACTAGGTATAGTTCTGAGCACAGAATTCACATCTGTAGAGTGGAGTAAATGATGCTTTCCTTGAAAGAGTATGAGGATTAAATGAGACCCATAAGCGAAGACTCTTCTATAGCTCCTGACATATAAAATATATTCACTAAACAGGTATTGTTAATGCTATGGGTAGGGACCACATTTTAAACTTTTTTTTTTTTTTCTTTTTCAAACAGGGTCTCGCTCTGTCACCCAGGCTGGAGGGCAGTGGCAATCATAACTCACTGCAGCTCAACCTCCTGGGCTCAAGTGATCTTCCCACCTCAGCTCCCAAGGAGCTAGGACTACAGGCACACACCCAGACGATTTTTTATTTTTTGTAGAGATGGGGTCTCACTATGTTGCCCAGGCTGGCCTCAAACTCCTGAGCTACCTGCCTCAGCCTCTCAAAGTGCTGGAAGTACAGGTGTGAGCCACCATGCCCTGACCACATTTTAAACTTTTCGTAGTCCCATATTCATAGCATAATGATGAGTATATGGCATGTGCCTGATATTACTACAAATTGATGACTTAGTTTTGGAAGTTCGGAGATAAAGCTGGTAATAACAAACCAAAGATAAAATGTATTTATTCTAGAAGTTTTATTTTTACATTCACACCTGACAGTGTATTATGTACCTTTGTGTTTGATAGTGTGTGTGAATATATTTAGTTGAGAGATGAAAATATGACCCATAGGCCTTTCTTTAAAATGAGCTGTCTGCCTAAGGCACTTTGTAAAATCTTACCACTTTTTCTCTACAGTCTTTCTTCAAATCATTATGTATTAGCTTAATTAAAATGAGCTGCCAGACTCATAATTTCTACCCAGAACATTAAACTGGTAGCTGCTACTATTTCTCATGGATAAAGATACCATGCTCCTAGAGCAAGAAAATTCTCTGCTTTCAAAGTAAGTAATACTGAAGAAACTTTTTTTTTTTTTTTGATGTGGAGTCTCTCTCTGTTGCCCAGGCTGGAGTGCAGTGACAGGATCTTGGCTCACTGCAACCTCTGCCTCCCATGTTCAAGCGATTCCCCTGCCTCAGCCTCCCGAGTAGCTGGGATTACAGGTGCCCACTACCACGCCCGACTAATTTTTGTATTTTTAATAGAGATGGGGTTTCACCATGTTGGCTAGGCCGGTCTCAAACTCCTGACCTTAAATGATCCACTCACCTCAGCTTCCCAAAATGCTGAGATTACAGGCGTGAGCCACTGTGCCCAGCTAGGAACTCTTTTCAGATACCTTTTTAAAACCTTATTCTTTAAAACTATTCAGCTTCCCTGGTGGTCATGAATTGAAACAACAGTGAGGTGACAAACTGGCAATGAAAATAAAATACACTTATTGTTCACCACAGGGTGGAGAATTGGGAACTTTGAGGTGCTGTTGGTGGAGTACAAACATACATCCTTTCAGGCAGGCAGTTTGGCTGTGTGTATCAAAATGTGAATGTACATTTCCTTTAACCCAGTAATGCCTCTCTCTCAGAATTTAGCCTTAGCTGGGTGAGGTAGCTGGCACCTGTGATCCCAGCTACTATGGAGGACTGAGGCAAGAGGATCACTTGAGCCCAGGAGTTAAAATTAAAGGCTGCAGTGAGCTGCGAGTGCACCACTGCATTCCAGTCTCAGTGCCTCAGTGACAGGGCGAGACCCCAACTCTTAAAAAAAAAAAAAAAAAAAGAACGTAGCCTAAGAATACAGGTGCACAAAATGAGATGTGTTTAAGGATATCTATTGTAGCATTGTTTATACAAGAGAAAGAAATGCAAACAACCTGAATGTCCATTAGTAGAGGATTAAATAATGCTATATCCATATTGTAGAATGTTAATCAGCCATTGAAAAGCACAGTACAAGAAGTCCTTACTTTGCACAATTATGTGGGACCCTAAAAATGACCATGCAAAGCAATGTTAATACTCAAAGGGTAAAATATGATTGTCCTATGATCTTTAAAAATTTTTGTCAAATGTTAAAAATTCCCTTACTGTTAGTTATAAGAATATAGAGAAATCAAAGAAATAGTGGCTGGGCACGGTGGCTCACGCCTGTAATCCCAGCACTTTGGGAGGCCGAGGTGGGCAGATCATGAGGTCAGGAGATCAAGACCATCCTGGCTAACACAGTGAAACCATGTCTCTACTAAAAACATACTAAAAAATTAGCCAGGCATGGTGGCAGGCGCCTGTAGTCCCAGCTACTTGGGAGGCTGAGGCAGGAGAATGGCATGAACCTGGGAGGCAGAGCTTGCAGTGAGCCTAGATTGTGCCACTGCACTACAGCCTAGGTGACAGAGCAACACTCCATCTCAAAACACAGAAAAAATAGTGAAACTAATATTTATTTAGTATATTACAATTTAAAACATTAGAAACATTGAAAATTAAAATGGTTTATGCCTTTTAAAAAAAAATATGAAGAGTAGTTTGAACAATGCTTCACTTCTTCTTGTGGTGTAACTTTCACTATAGAATGACTGTTTTTTTAAGAGACAGGGTCTCCCTATGTTGCTCAGGCTAGTCTTGAACTCCAGAGCTCAACCAATCCTTCTCCCTCGCCTCCCGAACAGCTGCAACTACAGGCGTGCACTGCTGCACCCAGCTTGGGGTGACCATTTCTTCTATGCTTTGGTAAATTGTCAAACTTCATCCTAAATTCAGATCAGCTTCCAACATTTTATCTGTTGTGCTTTCAAAACCATGAAATATCTTCAAAATATTTGAATGTGAAGTTTTTTTGCTATTGCCACTTCCTCTAGGAAATCTTCATCCTTTCCATCACAACCTCTTTCCTCATTTATGCTATATAACTGGAGTTTCTCAAATGGTGGCAGTGTCAACACTCCCATGGTTAGCTATTTCTTACTGCAGTGTCATTTATGTTTGATGCAAATTTCACTTCCGGAGTTAACATGTTTTGTTCCTTTGCTGCACTGTCATCTTTGTTGGCTAATGCCCTCTTTTGAATATCTATTTTTAAAAATATTGGCCAGGTGCGGAGGCTCATGCCTGTAATCCCAGCACTTTGGGAGGCCGAGGCGGGTGGATCACGAGGTCAGGAGATCTAGACCACGATGAAACCCCATCTCTACTAAAAATACAAAAAATTAGCCGGGCGCAGTGGCAGGCACCTGTAGTCCCAGCTACTCAGGAGGCTAAGGCAGGAGAATGACGTGAACCTGGGAGGCGGAGCTTGCAGTGAGCCGAGACCACACCACTGCACTCCAGCCTGGGTGACAGAGTGAGACTCCGTCTAAAAAATAAATAAATAAAAATAAATAAAAATAAAAATATCACATGGATTCATCGGTGGGAGACATGGAGGCGACACAACTACACACTTTGTCGTCTGTGCATAAACTGAATAACATGTATAGTGACTGATCACCAATAGATTTTGAAAGAAATGACATAGTTGATCACTTATTATGACACACATGTGTTATTTATGGAGTAATTTCTGACCTGAAGAGGTGACAGTGAAGTGTATTTTATGCAATTACTCACAATTAATATACCATGAAAACTGAAATTTGAACCACATTGGGGGACTGATGTAATTTAACTTAACAGTGGTAACTGAAAATAATATATATCAAAACCACCCAAAGCAAGGACTACCTATATGTGTGTTCAAGAGCTTTTCAATAACATTGAAAGCTCTTCCAGTGAGCTGGACATTCTCTGTTTGCCCTTCCCTTGTCCACTTACTGCCCTTTTCCACTCTGCTTTGTGTCCTGGGAGGCCAACCTCTATGGACTGCATCAACCAAGCACCTTCCCCAACGGGTTTGGTCATTGGAAAACAACAGCAGATCAAATGGAGGGAGAAGAAAAAGGTCAGGATATTTATTTTCTTTCTTTGCTGGACCACATTCTAGCCATAGCTACTTTCCTCTCCTGAAGGTCACAGCCTCCTCTCTACAAGTACAGCTGCTTCTTAGACCCCATTAGCTGCTCCCTCTCTGCTTCTTCAGACCTAAAGGTGGTAGTAGCTTCCTGTGGTTGCTGGCTCTAGGATACTTCACCAATCCTTTCTGATTTCCTTTAAAGCTTCCCAAATCTTTACGAATTCTTTACATAACTCTTCAAGCATATTTTGTTTGAGTGTGCCATATGTTTCTGACCAGGACTCTGACCTAGATAACATATCGTACTGCTCAGGGAAATTTATATTTACATATCCAAATAGTGTATGCATTTGGAGGTCTGAAAGGATATAAGCAGTAACATTTTAACCAATTTCCTTTTCCCATCTGTTTGTAAAAGTAAGTAGATTGCATATATTGATGGATTATTTGGGCTTCAAAATAGTTATTCATTTTTCTAATTTAGTCAAACCTATTATAGAAATTTCCAAATTAACTATTCTACCTTTTGTTTTGTTTTGTTTTTTTGTTTTTTGAGATGGAGTTTCATTCTCGTTGCCCAGGCTGGAGTGTAATGGTGCGATCTCGGCTCACTGCAACCTCCACCTCCCGGGTTCAAGTGATTCTCCTACCTCAGCCTCCCAAGTAGTTGGGATTACAGGCATATGCCACCATGCCCAGCTAATTTTGTATTTTTAGTAGAAACAGAGTTTCTCCATGTTGGTCAGGCTCGTCTTGAACTCCCAACCTCAGGTGATCTGCCCACCTCAGCCTCCAACCAACTATTCTACTTTTTAACATATTCGGTCAGATATATCTTTGAATGAGTGTTCTTATAAATCTGTTCTAACAAAGAAGAGCAGATCATGCAGCAATTCATATTTAAAAATTGCTAGCCAGGCATGGTGGCTCACGCCTATAATCCCAACACTTTGAGAGGCCAAAGTGGGAGGATCGCTTGAGGTCAGGAGCTCAAGACTAGCCTGGGCAACATAGCAAGACCCTCTATCTACCAAAAATAAAAAAAATTAGCTGGGCATGGTGGCATGTGCCTGTAGTCCCAGCTACTCAGGAGACTGAGGCAGGAGGATTGCTTGATCCCAGGAGTTCAAGGCAGCAGTAACCTGTCTCCAGCTGGGGCAACAGAGCAAGACTTTGTCTCTTAAAAAGAGAAAAAGAAAAAGAAATTGCTGATCAGAGACAAGTTTCTCAAATTAAATAAGATTAGCTGTAGTCTTCTTTCTTAGAGCAACTCAGAACCTGCTTTCTTTCGTAACAGACTCCCACATCTGGACTGTCGCTGGGTCCAATTTGGGAGAGCTAACATTTCCACTTTGCAAGAAAACAGCTGACATCCACACTCAGCTTTAGTGCTTATCGGCCACAGCCTCCACATAGCAAACTTAACATTCCCTTCAGAATGAGCCTCAATTGACTTTTTTACTTATGAGAAGCATTAAAATGCTAATTCTGAAATTCCTTTGTGTTCTTAGTATTGTCACCAGAATATTCAATGAGGCAAGCAAACATGGTGGGGCTAAACACATACACAAAATGGCTTTTGAAATGCCTATGTAGATTTATCATTTGAAATGCTAAATTTCTGGGGTTTTTTTTTTATTTTTATTTTAAGGTGATAGGAAAGTAAAACATTTCTTGGATGTTTTTGAAGAAACCTGTCATAAAAGAGCATCCTAAAGGAAGATTTGTTTACTGGAATTCCTTGCCTTTGCCTTTAAAAGTCTACAATTTCTACAGTGATAGCTGTAGAATGCACTCCACTGGTTTGATTTTTGTGAATTGTATCAGGTCATTTTTCTGTTACTATAAAGGAATACCTGAGACTGGGTGATTTATAAAGAAAAGAGAGGCCGGGCGCGGTGCCTCAAGCCTGTAATCCCAGCACTTTGGGAGGCCGAGACGGGTGGATCACGAGGTCAGGAGATCGAGACCATCCTGGCTAACATGGTAAAACCCCGTCTCTACTAAAAAATACAAAAAACTAGCCGGGCGAGGTGGCGGGCGCCTGTAGTCCCAGCTACTCCGGAGGCTGAGGCAGGAGAATGGCATAAACCCGGGAGGCAGAGCTTGCAGTGAGCTGAGATCCGGCCACTGCACTCCAGCCTGGGCAACAGAGCGAGACTCTGTCTCAAAAAAAAAAAAAAGAAAGAAAGAAAAGAGAACTAATTGGTTCATGGTTCTAATGCATGCTGTAAGGAAATATGGTGCCAGCATCTGCTTCTGGTGAGGGCCTCAGGAAACTGACAATCACAGTGGAAGGCAAAGGGGAAGCAGGCACGTCACATGGGAGGAAGAGAGAGGGCAGAGATGCCACACACTTAACCAGATCTTACATGAACTCAGGGCGAGAACTCACTCATCACCAAGGCGATGGTGCTAAGCCATTCATGAGGGATCTGCCACCATGAGCCAAACACCTTCCACCAGGCCCCACCTCCCACACTAGGAATTACATCTCAACATGAGATTTGGAGGGGACAAATACCCAAGCCATATCATGACTGAAGAGAGATTTGTTCAATAAATAACAATTTTACAGTGCTTCATTTTTTGTAAGACATTCAAAAAGTGTTATAATAATAATAACTTCTTGGTTTCTTTGCACTTCCCAAGTCCAGAATACATGGAACTAATAACTAAATAACTATCGAACAGAACCTTCAAACAACACTGCTCTGACCCATCTACATGGAATGCTGTCAGTTTTGAACTGTGCCTAGCACAGGAGAGGGCTCTAAAGCAGTTCCAGGCTATGGTTCAAGTAGCAGATCCTATGCTACTAAAGGTATCTGTAGTAGGAAATGATGCCATGTGGAGTTCATAGGAAGCCCCAGTAGGAGAATCACAACATAGACTCCTAGGTTCTGGAGTAAGACTATGCCATCTGCAGCAGAGAACTATACACCATTCAGAAAAGAGACCCTGGCTGGCTACAGGGACCTGGTGGAGATAGAGCACCTAATTATAGGACATCAAGTGACTGTGCAGCCAGATCTTCCCATTGTGTGCTGGATTCTTTCAGAGTCACCAAGTTACAAGGGCTAAAAGCATCATAAGATAGTAGTTGCCAGCCGGGCACAGTAGCTCACGCCTGTAATCCCAGCAATTTGGGAGGCTGAGGTGGACAGATCACTTAAAGTCAGGAGTTCAAGACCAGCCTGGCCAACATGGCAAAACCCCGTTTCTACTAAAAATACAAAAAAATTGGCTGGGCGTGGTGGCACACGCCTGTAGTCCCAGCTACTCCGGAAGCTGAGGCATGAGAATCACTTGAACCTGGGAAGCGGATGTTACAGTGAGCAGAGATCTCACCACCGCACTCCAGTCTGGGTGACAGAGCAAGACCCTCTCTCTCTCTCACACACACACACACACACACACAAAATATATATATATGTATATATAGTAGTCGGACACTTGGGATTGGGCACAAGTAGAAGGACCCAAGTAAGCTGGGTAATAATCAGGACTCCCCGAGTTTCATGTCACCACCACTTTGGGTCTGTTCTCTTCCTCAGCTCAAACTTATGGTCATGTTTGGAGTTGGAGGAAGAGGGGCAAAGGAATCTCCCTTGAGACCAGCTGGCAGAGGATGGAAAGGGCAATGTTTGTTTCATGGTTGGGCTGACTTGGTAAGAGGCTGCTACTATTATACTACAAACACTTAAGGGTGGCCTTGAAAGACTTAAAATCTTTCCAGTGGGTGGTGCCTCTGGTTATGTATTTTGTATGGAAAGGGAAGTGGCCCAAGGTAAGAAGAACACACATACATTTGTGGACATTAGTGAATGGCTAGGCTGATTAGTCAGGGACCTGAAAAGAGAAAGATTGGAAGTTAGGGGCAAGGAGGCTTGCCCAAAAATCACATGGGTGGAACTACAGAAGCAGGAACAAAATGTAAAGATCTTAGTATCATGTGTTAACACTCACCAGAGAGTATCCACCATGGAATTCTGGTGGACAGAATGACTTGACCATTCGACGTCAACCTGCTTCTGTCATCAGTCATTGCAAATCAGGTACAACAGTCTCTTGAAAGTAGGCAGGTGGCAGGGATGGAGGCTATGGGCCCAATGTGAGTTCCCACTCACTGAGATTGATCTAGTTTCTTTTACTGCCAAATATCCTATTGTGTCTGGAATTTATTCCTTCTGGTGGGTTCTTGGTCTCGCTGACTTCAAGAATGAAACCGTGGACCTTTATGGTGAGTGTTGCAGCTCTTAAAGGTGACGTGGGCCCAAAGCGTGAGGAGCAGCAAGATTATTATGAAGAGAGAAAGAACAAAGCTTCCACAGCATGGAAGGGAATCCAAGCGGCTTGCTGCTGGCTCGGGTGGCCAGCTTTTGTTCCTTTATTTGGCCCTGCCCACGTCCTGCTGATTGGTCCATTTTACAGAGCACTGATTGGTCCATTTTACAGAGTGCTGATTGGTCCATTTTACAGAGTGCTGATTGGTGCATTTACAATCCTTTAACTAGACACAGAGTGCTGATTGGTGCATTTTTATAGAGTGCTGATTGGTGCATTTACAATCCTTTAGCTAGACACAGAGTGCTGATTGGCGTGTTTACAATCCTAGAGCTAGACAGAAAAGTTCTCCAAGTCCCCACTCGACCCAGGAAGTCCAGCTGGCTTCACCTCTCATTATCTGACAGCAACAACTCAATGTCAAGCCCTCAGTGTGGCACCATCCCTGGAGGAAACCAACCACTCACTTCTTAGCAAATTGATAACTTTGGACCCTTCCAACCTCCAGCAGCAATTTACCTTTACTGGACTCAGCACATGTTCTAGGTATGTGTTAGGAGAAAAGCTGAGTGTTGGGAGAGAAACGGAGGCAGGGCTTGGAACACGACTGGGGTCCAGGGTCTAAAACCCCTCCTGGCCTCCGGAATGTGTCTAGATTTGCTGGCTCCTTGCTTCTAGCACTCCCATTATCTCAAGTAGCCATATGTTGCAAAGAAAATGCTAAACTGTCACAGCTGTAGCTCATTCGCTTGATACACCGCTTCCTTTTAACACCCACATCCTCACCACCTGTTTCTTTGTTTGATCACCAATAAATACAGTATGGGCTCCCAGAGCCTGGGGCCTTCACAGCCCCCATACTAGCGTTGGCCCCCTGGTCCCACTTTCTCTATTAACCTGTCTCTTCTCATTCCTGTGACTCCGCCAGACTTCGTAGCCCCCACGGCCTGGTGTTGGATCTGATCACCCCAACTGTATGGGTTTTCATTTTCTGGCTTTGAGGTCTCATCTAGTAGCAGTGTCCCGGTGTTTACAAAGTTTGATGCACTAACATGGAATCACCCACAGCTCAGACTCAGAGTCCCACCTTACAGCAAAGCAATAGGCACAATACCACGGGATCTACGGGTTGAGGAGTCTGGCCCTTGGTTAAACACCTATCTGTGATTTTTTCAGGCCTGACCATAAGCAATTACAAAGACTACCTGGCAGGCCTCACAGGGAAAGCTTCCCTCTCCACGCCATTCATGGTGCACAGCCAGTGCATCCTGGTTTCTAAAGGAAGTTGCAGTCAAGGACTCAGGCTCCCCTGGCCAGCCATTCTCTTCATGCATTTATATTCCTAGCCTGGTGCCTTTGTCTCTGGGTCACCATCTGAGACCTTGGGCAGAGCTCCTCCTTGACCTCCTCTGCTGAGGTCTCCTTATAGGGGGAGGAGGAAGAACCCTGAAGACACTTTTTCCCCAATCTGACTAAGCACCCAGGACTTTTCTACCCCAAACCCTCTCCACTTCAGGGTCCATAAAACTGCTGGAGCCTTTTGCCTAAGAGACTGCCATGTCTGTGCTGATCCCCCTGAGCCTCATCCACTGCATCATTTCATAGGGGAAATGAAGCAGGAGTTGGCGCTTTCTCCAGCTTTAAGCTCGCTTTTACCATCACAGTAAGTGATTAAAGGCTTCGCTCTTTCATTTTTGGCTTATTGCTTTAATCAGCTACTCTGACAGCTCACTCTCCCAGCTCCAGTGAGTTCCTGACACTGATCCTATTACTCACTGAACTGCCCAGAAGCTTCATGACTTATAGGGTGATAGAAGGGCCTTTTGGAAGCTCAACCAAGGCGCCAGCTTAGAGATGTTATTGTACAAGGCAGGGGCACCACCTCCAAATATGGTCTGTGCCTTAACTCAGCTACTGTTTTAAGATGCATAGTCCAGCCAGGCACGCTGACTGATGCCTGTAATCCCAGCACTTTGGGAGGCCGAGGCAGGCAGATCACCTGAGGTCAGGAGTTTGAGACCAGCCTGGCCAACATGGTGAAACCCCATCTCTACTATAATACAAAAAAAATAAAAATAAAAATAAAAAATAAGCCAGGTGGTGGGTGTGGAGGTCAAGGCAGGGGAATCACTTGAACCTGGGAGATGGAGGTTGCAGTGAGCTGAGATTGCACCACTGCACTCCAGCCTGGCAACAGAGGGAGACTGTCTCAAAAAAAAAAAAAAAAAAAAGCAGGTGGGCATGGTAGCACACACCTGTAATCCCAGCTTCTCGGGAGACTGAGACAGGAGAATCGCTCGAACACAGGAGGCGCAGGTTGCAGTAAGCCGAGATCGCACATTGCATTCCAGCCTGGGTGACGAGAGTGAAGCTCCATCTCGAAAAAAAAGATGCATAGTCCCCATGAGATAGAATACAAGGGTCCAGGATACAAGAGGTGGAAGGAGTGGCCCTGCACACCATCTCTTCTGGTGATCCACTTGGGAAAGTGGTGCTTCCTTCCCCACAGCTGGAGACTCTGTGGTTCTAGACATCCTAGTTCCTACAGGTCTAACACTTGCACCAGGAGACACAAGAAGAGCTCCTTGAAACTTTAAACTGTGGCTGGTGCTCTGCCATTTCAGGCTCCACATGCCTGCCGGCAAGCCAAAGGGTCATAATATTAGCAGGTTTAACTGACCTGAGCAGCAAGAAGAGGTCAGGTGTCTGTTATATAGTGGGAGCAGGGTAAAGGTTTGACACCCAGATAATCCAGCACTTCTCATACAACCACTAACCAGTTTTGACAGTAAACGGACAAGTATACCAGCCATGGCCTGAAAAAGTATAGTGACCAAAGACAGGTCCCTCAGGAATGAAGGTCTGTGTCACTCCACCAGGTAAGCCACCTAGACTAGAAAAGGTGCTAGCTAAGAGGGGAATCTGGGAATAGGTGGTAGAGGAGGGAATCATGATCAGTATCAGTTGTAGGCTCAAGTTCAGCTCCAGCTGCATCGACTGTAGTTCATCCTATTAGCCTGCCTCTTGTAAGTTTCCTTAGGAAAAGAGGCCAACCAGGATCCTGTAAGTGCTGTTCTGAAATGCAGTCGTGTTACTATACAGAGCAGGTACAAAGGTGGGCTCTAGTGGATGCCATGATGTGCAGCCCAGATACCAACTTTAGGATCTCATTGGCTAATGACAGTTCATACCTCTCTCCCTAGGAATTGCCCTTGACTGAAATAAGCTGGTTCACCCACACTTACACTACTTCCCCAACAGCAGCCTGCATCCCATGACTGGTTGATGCTGGATAAAAGGCCCAGCCCCCTTGCCTGATTTGGAGCCACTCTGAAGGATCATCTGAGCTGCGGAGCTCCCTGTGTGCTCCACTGAGGTCTTTGTTGCAACCGCACAGCAGTTCAATTTCTCCCTCTGCCCATTCATGTTCTCCCTGTCCCCACTAGCTATTGATCCCCAGAGCACTCCCCAGTAAACCTCCTGCACACCGATCTCCATTTCTGAGGACTAAGACAATGAGGAAGATGTACTCTCAGAGTGAGGGCCCTTTGTGTGAAATGCAAGAGGAGAGAACACCGTTGTACAAGACACAATGGAACAATCCAAGAAATCCTAGTTGAGTGCAATCCACTGAACTGAACCGATTGAAAGCTGGTGAGGTGCCCTGGGAAATTATTAAAATGTATGTGAGAAGTAAACATGGTCTCATTTTTTCCCCTTTTAAATTGACAAGGAGAGTAATAATTGTAACAGCACTATCATATGCTGGTGAGCATGTGAAAGTTTTCTGGAGGATGCTTTGGCAGATATATTAAGAGTATTAAAATGTGATTCCCTTTTGACTCATTAATTTCTCATCAAAATTATCTAAAGATTTAAATTTTTAAAAATATACTACATGGATGGTCTTTATAGTAATAGATATAGCCATTAAAATAATACAGAAATATATTTGTCAACTGAAAAGATGTTCATCATATACTGCTGAATTTCTTTTATTGATTATTTATTTTTTATTTTAATTTTAATTTTTTTTTTTTTTT